>NW_027117227.1:0-24357 GCF_024137725.1 Prorops nasuta | reverse complement strand
ACCATAGCCCCTTTATATGTACTCCCTGACCCCAAGTGAGTTACCCTAGCCCCTTTATAAGTACACCCTGGTCCCAAGTGAGTTACCCTGGTCCCATATAAGTACTCCCTGACCCCAAGGGAGTTACCCTAGTCCCATATAAGTACTCCCTGACCCCAAGTGAGTTACCATATCACCTTTATAAGTTCTCCCTGACCCCAAGTGAGTTATTCTAGCCCCTTTATATGTACTCTCTGACCGCAAGAGAGTTACCATAGACCCTTTATATGTACTCCCTGACCCCAAGTGAGTTTCCATAGACCCTTTATATGTACTCCCTGACCCCAAGTGAGTTTCCATAGACCCTTTATATGTACTCCCTGTCCCCAAGTGAGTTACCATAGCCCCTTTATATGTACTCCCTGACCCCAAGTGAGTTACCCCAGCCCCTTTATAAGTACACCCTGGCCCCAAGTGAGTTACCCTGGTCCCATAAAAGTACTCCCTGACCCCAAGTGAGTTACCCTAGTCCCATAGAAGTACTGTCTGACCGCAAGTGAGTTACCCTATCCCCTTTATAAGTACTCCCTGACTCCAAGTGTGTTATCCTAGCCCCTTTATTAGTACTCCCTGACCCCAAGTGTGTTATCCTAGCCCCTTTATATGTACTTTCAGAACCCAAGTGAGTTACCCCAGCCCCTTTATAAGTACACCCTGGCCCCAAGTGAGTTACCCTGGTCCCATAAAAGTACTCCCTGACCCCAAGTGAGTTACCCTAGTCCCATAGAAGTACTCTCTGACCGCAAGTGAGTTACCCTATCCCCTTTATAAGTACTCCCTGACTCCAAGTGTGTTATCCTAGCCCCTTTATAAGTACTCCCTGACCCCAAGTGTGTTATCCTAGCCCCTATATATGTACTCCCAGACTCCAAGTGAGTTACCATAGCCCCTTTATAAGTACTCCCTGACTCCAAGTGTGTTATCCTAGCCCCTTTATAAGTACTCCCTGACCCCAAGTGTGTTATCCTAGCCCCTTTATATGTACTCCCAGACTCCAAGTGAGTTACCATAGCCCCTTTATAAGTACTCCCTGACCCCAAGGGAGTTACCATAGCCCCTTTATATGTACTCCCTGACCCCAAGTGAGTTACCCTAGCCCCTTTATATGTACTCCCTGACCCCAAGTGAGTTACCCTAGCCCTTTTATAAGTACTCCCTGACCCCAAGTGAGTAACCATATCACCTTTATAAGTTCTCCTTGACCCCAAGTGTGTTATCCTAGCCCCTATATATGTACTCTCTGACCGCAAGTAAGTTACCCTAGTCCCATAATAGTACTCCCTGACCCCAAGTGAGTTACCATAGCCCCTTTATATGTACTCCCTGACCCCAAGTGAGTTACCCTAGCCCCTTTATATGTACTCCCTGACCCCAAGTGAGTTACCCTAGCCCTTTTATAAGTACTCCCTGAACCCAAGTGAGTAACCATATCACCTTTATAAGTTCTCCTTGACCCCAAGTGTGTTATCCTAGCCCCTATATATGTACACTCTGACCGCAAGTAAGTTACCCTAGTCCCATAGTAGTACTCCCTGACCCCAAGTGAGTTACCATAGCCCCTTTATATGTACTCCCTGACCCCAAGTGAGTTACCCTAGCCCCTTTATAAGTACACCCTGGTCCCAAGTGAGTTACCCTGGTCCCATATAAGTACTCCCTGACCCCAAGTGAGTTACCCTAGTCCCATATAAGTACTCCCTGACCCCAAGTGAGTTACCATATCACCTTTATAAGTTATCCCTGACCCCAAGTGAGTTATCCTAGCCCCTTTATATGTACTCTCTGACCGCAAGAGAGTTACCCTGGTCCCATAGTAGTACTCCCTGACCCCAAGTGAGTTACCATAGACCCTTTATATGTACTCCCTGACCCCAAGTGAGTTTCCATAGACCCTTTATATGTACTCCCTGACCCCAAGTGAGTTTCCATAGACCCTTTATATGTACTCCCTGTCCCCAAGTGAGTTACCATAGCCCCTTTATATGTACTCGCTGACCCCAAGTGAGTTACCCCAGCCCCTTTATAAGTACACCCTGGCCCCAAGTGAGTTACCCTGGTCCCATAAAAGTACTCCCTGACCCCAAGTGAGTTACCCTAGTCCCATAGAAGTACTCTCTGACCGCAAGTGAGTTACCCAATCCCCTTTATAAGTACTCCTTGACTCCAAGTGTGTTATCCTAGCCCCTTTATTAGTACTCCCTGACCCCAAGTGTGTTATCCTAGCCCCTTTATATGTACTTTCAGAACCCAAGTGAGTTACCCCAGCCCCTTTATAAGTACACCCTGGCCCCAAGTGAGTTACCCTGGTCCCATAAAAGTACTCCCTGACCCCAAGTGAGTTACCCTAGTCCCATAGAAGTACTCTCTGACCGCAAGTGAGTTGCCCTATCCCCTTTATAAGTACTCCCTGACTCCAAGTGTGTTATCCTAGCCCCTTTATAAGTACTCCCTGACCCCATGTGTGTTATCCTAGCCCCTATATATGTACTCCCAGACTCCGAGTGAGTTACCATAGCCCTTTATAAGTACTCCCTGACCCCAAGGGAGTTACCCTAGCCCCTTTATAAGTACACCCTGGCCCCAAGTGAGTTATCCTGGTCCCATATAAGTACTCCCTGACCCCAAGTGAGTTACCCTAGTCCCATATAAGTACTCCCTGACCCCAAGTGAGTTACCATATCACCTTTACAAGTTCTCCCTGACCCCAAGTGAGTTATCCTAGCCCCTTTATATGTACTCTCTGACCGCAAGTGAGTTACCCTGGTCCCATAGTAGTACTCCCTGACCCCAAGTGAGTTAACATAGACCCTTTATATGTACTCCCTGACCCCAAGTGAGTTTCCATAGACCCTTTATATGTACTCCCTGACCCCAAGTGAGTTTCCATAGACCCTTTATATGTACTCCCTGACCCCAAGTGAGTTACCATAGCCCCTTTATATGTACTCCCTGACCCCAAGTGAGTTACCCCAGCCCCTTTATTAGTACACCCTGGCCCCAAGTGAGTTACCCTGGTCCCATAAAAGTACTCCCTGACCCCAAGTGAGTTACCCTAGTCTCATAGAAGTACTCTCTGACCGCAAGTGAGTTACCCTATCCCCTTTATAAGTACTCCCTGACTCCAAGTGTGTTATCCTAGCCCCTTTATAAGTACTCCCTGACCCCAAGTGTGTTATCCTAGCCCCTATATAAGTACTCCCAGACTCCAAGTGAGTTACCATAGCCCCTTTATAAGTACTCCCTGACCCCAAGGGAGTTACCCTAGCCCCTTTATAAGTACACCCTGGCCCCAAGTGAGTTACCCTGGTCCCATAAAAGTACTCCCTGACCCCAAGTGAGTTACCCTAGTCCCATAGAAGTACTCTCTGACCGCAAGTGAGTTACCCTAGCCGCTTTATATGTACTCCCTGACCCCAATTGAGTTACCCTAGTCCCATATAAGTACTCCCTGACCCCAAGTGAGTTACCATATAACCTTTATAAGTTCTCCTTGACCCCAAGTGTGTTATCCTAGCCCCTATATATGTACTCTCTGACCGCAAGTAAGTTAC
The DNA here is from genome assembly GCF_024137725.1 of Prorops nasuta. NCBI lineage: Eukaryota > Metazoa > Arthropoda > Insecta > Hymenoptera > Bethylidae > Prorops > Prorops nasuta. Next base: position 20,767 of record NW_027117227.1, on the reverse strand, counting down.
CCTAGTCCCATAGTAGTACTCCCTGACACCAAGTGAGTTACCATAGCCCCTTTATATGTACTCCCTGACCCCAAGTGAGTTACCCTAGCCCCTTTATATGTACTCCCTGACCCCAAGTGAGTTACCCTAGCCCTTTTATAAGTACTCCCTGACCCCAAGTGAGTAACCATATCACCTTTATAAGTTCTCCTTGACCCCAAGTGTGTTATCCTAGCCCCTATATATGTACACTCTGACCGCAAGTAAGTTACCCTAGTCCCATAGTAGTACTCCCTGACCCCAAGTGAGTTACCATAGCCCCTTTATATGTACTCCCTGACCCCAAGTGAGTTACCCTAGCCCCTTTATAAGTACACCCTGGTCCCAAGTGAGGTACCCTGGTCCCATATAAGTACTCCCTGACCCCAAGTGAGTTACCCTAGTCCCATATAAGTACTCCCTGACCCCAAGTGAGTTACCATATCACCTTTATAAGTTCTCCCTGACCCCAAGTGAGTTATCCTAGCCCCTTTATATGTACTCTCTGACCGCAAGAGAGTTACCCTGGTCCCATAGTAGTACTCCCTGACCCCAAGTGAGTTACCATAGACCCTTTATATGTACTCCCTGACCCCAAGTGAGTTTCCATAGACCCTTTATATGTACTCCCTGACCCCAAGTGAGTTTCCATAGACCCTTTATATGTACTCCCTGTCCCCAAGTGAGTTACCATAGCCCCTTTATATGTACTCCCTGACCCCAAGTGAGTTACCCCAGCCCCTTTATAAGTACACCCTGGCCCCAAGTGAGTTACCCTGATCCCATAAAAGTACTCCCTGACCCCAAGTGAGTTACCCTAGTCCCATAGAAGTACTGTCTGACCGCAAGTGAGTTACCCTATCCCCTTTATAAGTACTCCCTGACTCCAAGTGTGTTATCCTAGCCCCTTTATTAGTACTCCCTGACCCCAAGTGTGTTATCCTAGCCCCTTTATATGTACTTTCAGAACCCAAGTGAGTTACCCCAGCCCCTTTATAAGCACACCCTGGCCCCAAGTGAGTTACCCTGGTCCCATAAAAGTACTCCCTGACCCCAAGTGAGTTACCCTAGTCCCATAGAAGTACTCTCTGACCGCAAGTGAGTTACCCTATCCCCTTTATAAGTACTCCCTGACTCCAAGTGTGTAATCCTAGCCCCTTTATAAGTACTCCCTGACCCCAAGTGTGTTATCCTAGCCCCTTTATATGTACTCCCAGACTCCAAGTGAGTTACCATAGCCCCTTTATAAGTACTCCCTGACCCCAAGGGAGTTACCCTAGCCCCTTTATAAGTACACCCTGGCCCCAAGTGAGTTACCCTGGTCCCATATAAGTACTCCCTGACCCCAAGTGAGTTACCCTAGCCCCTTTATAAGTACTCCCTGACCCTAAGTGTGTTATCCTAGCCCCTTTATAAGTACTCCCAGATTCCAAATGAGTTACCCTAGCCGCTTTATATGTACTCCCTGACCCCAATTGAGTTACTCTAGTCCCATATAAGTACTCCCTGACCCCAAGTGAGTTATCCTAGCCCCTTTATATGTACTCTCTGACCGCAAGAGAGTTACCCTGGTCCCATAGTAGTACTCCCTGACCCCAAGTGAGTTACCATAGACCCTTTATATGTACTCCCTGACCCCAAGTGAGTTTCCATAGACCCTTTATATGTACTCCCTGACCCCAAGTGAGTTTCCATAGACCCTTTATATGTACTCCCTGTCCCCAAGTGAGTTACCATAGCCCCTTTATATGTACTCCCTGACCCCAAGTGAGTTACCCCAGCCCCTTTATAAGTACACCCTGGCCCCAAGTGAGTTACCCTGGTCCCATAAAAGTACTCCCTGACCCCAAGTGAGTTACCCTAGTCCCATAGAAGTACTCTCTGACCGCAAGTGAGTTACCCAATCCCCTTTATAAGTACTCCCTGACTCCAAGTGTGTTATCCTAGCCCCTTTATTAGTACTCCCTGACCCCAAGTGTGTTATCCTAGCCCCTTTATATGTACTTTCAGAACCCAAGTGAGTTACCCCAGCCCCTTTATAAGTACACCCTGGCCCCAAGTGAGTTACCCTGGTCCCATAAAAGTACTCCCTGACCCCAAGTGAGTTACCCTAGTCCCATAGAAGTACTCTCTGACCGCAAGTGAGTTACCCTAGTCCCATAGTAGTACTCCCTGACCCCAAGTGAGTTACCATAGCCCCTTTATATGTACTCCCTGACCCCAAGTGAGTTACCATAGTCCCATAGAAGTACTCTCTGACCGCAAGTGAGTTACCATATCACCTTTATAAGTTCTCCCTGACCTCAAGTGAGTTATCCTAGCCCCTTTATATGTACTCTCTGACCGCAAGTGAGTTACCCTGGTCCCATAGTAGTACTCCCTGACCCCAAGTGAGTTACCCTAGCCCCTTTATAAGTACTCCCTGACCCCAAGTGAGTTACCATAGCCCCTTTATAAGTACTCCCTGACCCCAAGGGAGTTACCCTATCCCCTTTAAAAGTACACCCTGGCCCCAAGTGAGTTACCCTTGTCCCATATAAGTACTCCCTGACCCCAAGTGAGTTACCTAGTCCCATAGAAGTTCTCTCTGACCGCAAGTGAGTTACCCTATCCCCTTTATAAGTACTCCCTGACTCCAAGTGTGTTATCCTAGCCCCTTTATATGTACTCCCAGACCCCAAGTGAGTTACCCCAGCCCCTTTATAAGTACACCTTGGCCCCAAGTGAGTTACCCTGGTCCCATAAAAGTACTCCCTGACCCCAAGTGAGTTACCCTAGTCCCATAGAAGTACTCTCTGACCGCAAGTGAGTTACCCTATCCCCTTTATAAGTATTCCCTGACTCCAAATGTGTTAACCTAGCCCCTTTATATGTACTCCCAGACTCCAAGTGAGTTACCCTACCCCCTTTATATGTACTCCCTGACCCCAATTGAGTTACCCTAGTCCCATATAAGTACTCCCTGACACCAAGTGAGTTACCATAGCCCCTTTATAAGTACTACCTGACCCCAAGGGAGTTACCCTATCCCCTTTATAAGTTCTCCTTGACCCCAAGTGTGTTATCCTAGCCCCTATATATGTACTCTCTGACCGCAAGTAAGTTACCCTAATCCCATAGTAGTATTCCCTGACCCCAAGTGAGTTACCCTAGCCCCTTTATAAGTACACCCTGGCCCCAAGTGAGTTACCCTGGTCCCATATAAGTACTCCCTGACACCAAGTGAGTTACTCTAGTCCCCTTATAAGTACTCCCTGACCCCAAGTGTGTTATCCTCGCCCCTTAATATGTACTCCCAGATTCCAAATGAGTTACCCTAGCCCCTTTATAAGTACTCCCTGACCCCAAGGGAGTTACCCTAGCCCCTTTATAAGTACACCCTGGCCCCAAGTGAGTTACCCTGGTCCCATATAAGTACTCCCTGACCCCAAGTGAGTTACCCTAGCCCCTTTATAAGTACTCCCTGACCCCAAGTGTGTTATCCTAGCCCCTATATATGTACTCTCTGACCGCAAGTAAGTTACCCTAATCCCATAGTAGTATTCCCTGACCCCAAGTGAGTTACCCTAGCCCCTTTATAAGTACTCCCTGACCCCAAGTGAGTTACCCTAGTCCCAAATAAGTACTCCCTGTCCCCAAGTGAGTTACCATATCACCTTTATAAGTTCTCCCTGACCGCAAGTGAGTTACCCTGGTCCCATAGTAGTACTCCCTGACCCCAAGTAAGTTACCATAGACCCTTTATATGTACTCCCTGAGCCCAAGTGAGTTTCCATAGACCCTTTATATGTACTCCCTGACCCCAAGTGAGTTACCCTAGCCCCTTTATAAGTACACCCTGGCCCCAAGTGAATTACCCTGGTCCCATATAAGTACTCCCTGACCCCAAGTGAGTTACCCTAGTCCCATATAAGTACTCCCTGACCCCAAGTGAGTTACCATATCACCTTTATAAGTTCTCCCTGACCTCAAGTGAGTTATCCTAGCCCCTTTATATGTACTCTCTGACCGCAAGTGAGTTACCCTGGTCCCATAGTAGTACTCCCTGACCCCAAGTGAGTTACCCTAGCCCCTTTATAAGTACTCCCTGACCCCAAGTGAGTTACCATAGCCCCTTTATAAGTACTCCCTGACCCCAAGGGAGTTACCCTATCCCCTTTAAAAGTACACCCTGGCCCCAAGTGAGTTACCCTGGTCCCATATAAGTACTCCCTGACCCCAAGTGAGTTACCTAGTCCCATAGAAGTTCTCTCTGACCGCAAGTGAGTTACCCTATCCCCTTTATAAGTACTCCCTGACTCCAAGTGTGTTATCCTAGCCCCTTTATAAGTACTCCTTGACCCCAAGTGTGTTACCCTAGCCCCTTTATATGTACTCCCAGACCCCAAGTGAGTTACCCCAGCCCCTTTATAAGTACACCCTGGCCCCAAGTGAGTTACCCTGGTCCCATAAAAGTACTCCCTGACCCCAAGTGAGTTACCCTAGTCCCATAGAAGTACCCTCTGACCGCAAGTGAGTTACCCTATCCCCTTTATAAGTACTCCCTGACTCCAAATGTGTTATCCTAGCCCCTTTATATGTACTCCCAGACTCCAAGTGAGTTACCCTACCCGCTTTATATGTACTCCCTGACCCCAATTGAGTTACCCTAGTCCCATATAAGTACTCCCTGACACCAAGTGAGTTACCATAGCCCCTTTATAAGTACTACCTGACCCCAAGGGAGTTACCCTATCCCCTTTATAAGTTCTCCTTGACCCCAAGTGTGTTATCCTAGCCCCTATATATGTACTCTCTGACCGCAAGTAAGTTACCCTAATCCCATAGTAGTATTCCCTGACCCCAAGTGAGTTACCCTAGCCCCTTTATAAGTACACCCTGGCCCCAAGTGAGTTACCCTGGTCCCATATAAGTACTCCCTGACACCAAGTGAGTTACCCTAGTCCCCTTATAAGTACTCCCTGACCCCAAGTGTGTTATCCTCGCCCCTTTATATGTACTCCCAGATTCCAAATGAGTTACCCTAGCCCCTTTATAAGTACTCCCTGACCCCAAGGGAGTTACCCTAGCCCCTTTATAAGTACACCCTAGCCCCAAGTGAGTTACCCTGGTCCCATATAAGTACTCCCTGACCCCAAGTGAGTTACCCTAGCCCCTTTATAAGTACTCCCTGACCCCAAGTGTGTTATCCTAGCCCCTATATATGTACTCTCTGACCGCAAGTAAGTTACCCTAATCCCATAGTAGTATTCCCTGACCCCAAGTGAGTTACCCTAGCCCCTTTATAAGTACACCCTGGCCCCAAGTGAGTTACCCTGGTCCCATATAAGTACTCCCTGACACCAAGTGAGTTACCCTAGTCCCCTTATAAGTACTCCCTGACCCAAAGTGTGTTATCCTCGCCCCTTTATATGTACTCCCTGACCCCAAGTGAGTTACCCTAGCCCCCTTTATAAGTACTCCCTTATCCCAAGTGAGTTACCATATCACATTTATAAGTACTCCCTGACCCCAAGTTAGTTATCCTATCCCCTTTATATGTACTCTCTGACCGCAAGTGAGTTACCCTGGTCCCATAGTAGTACTCCCTGACCTCAAGTGAGTTAACATAGCCCCTTTATAAGTACTCCCTGACCCCAAGTGAGTTACCATAGCCCCTTTATAAGTACTCCCTGACCCCAAGGGAGTTACCCTATCCCCTTTAAAAGTACACCCTGGCCCCAAGTGAGTTACCCTGGTCCCATATAAGTACTCCCTGACCCGAAGTGAGTTACCTAGTCCCATAGAAGTTCTCTCTGACCGCATGTGAGTTACCCTATCCCCTTTATAAGTACTCCTTGACTCCAAGTGTGTTATCCTAGCCCCTTTATAAGTACTCCTTGACCCCAAGTGTGTTATCCTAGCCCCTTTATATGTACTCCCAGACCCCAAGTGAGTTACCCCAGCCCCTTTATAAGTACACCCTGGCCCCAAGTGAGTTACCCTGGTCCCATAAAAGTACTCCCTGACCCCAAGTGAGTTACCCTAGTCCCATAGAAGTACTCTCTGACCGCAAGTGAGTTACCCTATCCCCTTTATAAGTACTCCCTGACTCCAAATGTGTTATCCTAGCCCCTTTATATGTACTCCCAGACTCCAAGTGAGTTACCCTACCCGCTTTATATGTACTCCCTGACCCCAATTGAGTTACCCTAGTCCCATATAAGTACTCCCTGACACCAAGTGAGTTACCATAGCCCCTTTATAAGTACTACCTGACCCCAAGGGAGTTACCGTATCCCCTTCATAAGTTCTCCTTGACCCCAAGTGTGTTATCCTAGCCCCTATATATGTACTCTCTGACCGCAAGTAAGATACCCTAATCCCATAGTAGTATTCCCTGACCCCAAGTGAGTTACCCTAGCCCCTTTATAAGTACACCCTGGCCCCAAGTGAGTTACCCTGGTCCCATATAAGTACTCCCTGACACCAAGTGAGTTACCCTAGTCCCCTTATAAGTACTCCCTGACCCCAAGTGTGTTATCCTCGCCCCTTTATATGTACTCCCAGAATCCAAATGAGTTACCCTAGCACCTTTATAAGTACTCCCTGACCCCAAGGGAGTTACCCTAGCCCCTTTATAAGTACACCCTGGCCCCAAGTGAGTTACCCTGGTCCCATATAAGTACTCCCTGACCCCAAGTGAGTTACCCTAGCCCCTTTATAAGTACTCCCTGACCCCAAGTGTGTTATCCTAGCCCCTTTATATGTACTCCCAGATTCCAAATGAGTTACCCTAGCCGCTTTATATGTACTCCCTGACCCCAAGTGAGTTACCCTAGCCCCTTTATATGTACTCCCTGACCCCAAGTGAGTTACCCTAGCCCCCTTTATAAGTACTCCCTTATCCCAAGTGAGTTACCATATCACCTTTATAAGTACTCCCTCATCCCAAGTGAGTTATCCTTGCCCCTTTATATGTACTCACTGACCGCAAGTGAGTTACCCTGGTCCCATAGTAGTACTCTCTGACCCCAAGTGAGTTACCCTAGCCCCTTTATATGTACTCCCTGACCCCAAGTGAGTTACCCTAGCCGCTTTATAAGTTCTCCCTGACCCCAAGTGAGTTATCCTAGCCCCTTTATATGTACTCTCTGACCGCAAGTGAGTTACCCTGGTCCCATAGTAGTACTCCCTGACCCCAAGTGAGTTACCATAGACTCTTTATATGTACTCCCTGACCCCAAGTGAGTTACCCTAGCCCTTTTATAAGTACTCCCTGACCCCAAGAGAGTAACCATATCACCTTTATAAGTTCTCCTTGACCCCAAGTGTGTTATCCTAGCCCCTATATATGTACACTCTGACCGCAAGTAAGTTACCCTAGTCCCATAGTAGTACTCCCTGACCCCAAGTGGGTTACCATATCACCTTTATAAGTTCTCCCTGACCCCAAGTGAGTTATCCTAGCCCCTTTATATGTACTCTCTGACCGCAAGTGAGTTACCCTGGTCCCATAGTAGTACTCCCTGACCCCAAGTGAGTTACCATAGACTCTTTATATGTACTCCCTGACCCCAAGTGAGTTTCCATAGACCCTTTATATGTACTCCCTGACCCCAAGTGAGTTACCATAGCCCCTTTATATGTACTCCCTGACCCCAAGTGAGTTACCCCAGCCTTTTATAAGTATACCCTGGCCCCAAGTGAGTTACCCTGGTCCCATGAAAGTACTCCCTCACCCGAAATGAGTTACCCTAGTCCCATAGAAGTACTCTCTGACCGCAAGTGAGTTACCTTATCCCCTTTATAAGTACTCCCTGACTCCAAGTGTGTTATCCTAGCCCCTTTATAAGTACTCCCTGACCCCAAGTGTGTTATCCTAGCCCCTTTATATGTACTCCCAGACTCCATGTGAGTTACCATAGCCCCTTTATAAGTACTCCCTGACCCCAAGGGAGTTACCCTAGCCCCTTTATAAGTACACCCTGGCCCCAAGTGAGTTACCCTGGTCCCATATAAGTACTCCCTGACCCCAAGTGAGTTACCCTAGCCCCTTTATAAGTACTCCCTGACCCCAAGTATGTTATCCTAGCCCCTTTATAAGTACTCCCAGATTCCAAATGAGTTACCCTAGCCGCTTTATATGTACTCCCTGACCCCAATTGAGTTACCCTAGTCCCATATAAGTACTCCCTGACCCCAAGTGAGTTACCATATAACCTTTATAAGTTCTCCTTGACCCCAAGTGTGTTATCCTAGCCCCTATATATGTACTCTCTGACCGCAAGTAAGTTACCCTAGTCCCATAGTAGTACTCCCTGACCCCAAGTGAGTTACCCTAGCCCCTTTATATGTACTCCCTGACCCCAAGTGAGTTACCCTAGCCCTTTTATAAGTACTCCCTGACCCCAAGAGAGTAACCATATCACCTTTATAAGTTTTCCTTGACCCCAAGTGTGTTATCCTAGCCCCTATATATGTACACTCTGACCGCAAGTAAGTTACCCTAGTCCCATAGTAGTACTCCCTGACCCCAAGTGAGTTACCCTAGCCCCTTTATAAGTACACCATGGGCCCAAGTGAGTTACCCTGGTCCCATATAAGTACTCGCTGACCCCAAGTGAGTTACCCTAGTCCCATATAAGTACTCCCTGACCCCAAGTGAGTTATCCTAACCCCTTTATATGTACTCTCTGACCGCAAGTGAGTTACCCTGGTCCCATAGTAGTACTCCCTGACCCCAAGTGAGTTACCATAGACCCTTTATATGTACTCCATGACACCAAGTGAGTTACCCTAGCCCCTTTATAAGTAATCCCTGACCCCAAGTGAGGTAACCTAGCCCCTATATATGTACTCTCTGACCGCAATTGTGTTACGCTGGTTCCATAGTAGTACTCCCTTACCCCAAGTGAGTTACCATAGCCCCTTTATATGTACTCCCTGAACCCAAGTGAGTTACCCTAGCCCCTTTATAAGTACTCCCTGACCCCAAGTGTGTAATCCCAGCCCCTTTATATGTACTCCCTGACCCCAAGTGAGTTACACTAGCCCCTTTATAAGTACTCCCTGACCCCAAGTGAGTTACCATATCACCTTTATAAGTAATCCCTGATCCCAAGTGTGTTATCCTAGCCCCTTTATATGTACTCACTGACCGCAAGTGAGTTACCCTGGTCCCATAGTAGTACTCTCTGACCCCAAGTGAGTTACCCTAGCCCCTTTATTTGTACTCTCTGACCGCAAGTGAGTTACCCTGGTCCCATAGTAGTACTCCCTGACCCCAAGTGAGTTGCCATAGCTCCTTTATATGTACTCCATGACACCAAGTGAGTTACCCTAGCCCCTTTATAAGTACTCCCTGACCCCAAGTGAGGTACCCTAGCCCCTATATCTGTACTCTCTGACCGCAAATGAGTTACGCTGGTTCCATAGTAGTACTCCCTTACCCCAAGTGAGTTGCCATAGCCCCTTTTTATGTACTCCCTGACCCCAAGTGAGTTACCCTAGCCCCTTTATAAGTACTCCCTGACCCCAAGTGAGTTATCATATCACCTTTATAAGTACTCCCTGACCCCAAGTGAGTTATCCTAGCCCCTTTATATGTACTCACTGACCGCAAGTGAGTTACCCTGGTACCATAGTAGTACTCCCTGACCCCAAGTGAGTTACCATAGCCCCTTTATAAGTATTCCCTGACCCCAAGGGAGTTACCCTAGCCCCTTTATAAGTACACACTAGCCCCAAGTGAGTTACCCTGGTCCCATATAAGTACTCCCTGACCCCAAGTGAGTTACCCTAGCCCCTTTATAAGTACTCCCTGACCCGAAGTGTGTTATCCTAGCCCCTTTATATGTACTCCCAGACCCCAAGTGAGTTACCGCAGCCCCTTTATAAGTACACCCTGGCCCCAAGTGAGTTACCCTGGTCCCATAAAAGTACACCCTGACCCCAAGTGAGTTACCATAGTCCCATAGAAGTACTCTCTGACCGCAAGTGAGTTACCCTATCCCCTTTATAAGTACTCCCTGACTCCAAGTGTGTTATCCTAGCCCCTTTATAAGTACTCCCTGACCCCAAGTATGTTATCCTAGCCCCTTTATATGTACTCCCAGACCCCAAGTGAGTTACCCCAGCCCCTTTATAAGTACACCCTGGCCCCAAGTGAGTTACCCTGGTCCCATTAAAGTACTCCCTGACCCCAATTGAGTTACCCTAGTCCCTTAGTAGTACTCCCTGACCCCAAGTGTGTTATCCTAGCCCCTTTATATGTACTCCCAGACTCCACGTGAGTTACCATAGCCCCTTTATAAGTACTCCCTGACCCCAAAGGAGTTACCCTAGCCCCTTTATAAGTACACCCTGGCCCCAAGTGAGTTACCCTGGTCCCATATAAGTACTCCCTGACCCCAAGTGAGTTACTCTAGTCCCATATAAGTACTCCCTGACCCCAAGTGAGTTACCATAACACCTTTATTAGTTCTCCCTGACCCCAAGTGAGTTATCCTAACCCTTTTATATGTACTCCCTGACCCCAAGTGAGTTTCCATAGACCCTTTATATGTACTCCCTGACCCCAAGTGAGTTACCCCAGCCCCTTTATATGTACTCCCTCACCCCAAGTGAGTTACCCCAGCCCCTTTATAAGTACACCCTTGCCCCAAGTGAGTTACCCTGGTCCCATAAAAGTACTCCCTGACCGCAAGTGAGTTACCCTATCCCCTTTATAAGTACTCCCTGACTCCAAGTGAGTTACCCTAGCCCCTTTATAAGTACTCCCTGACCCCAAGTGAGTTACCATATCACCTTTATAAGTAATCCCTGATCCCAAGTGTGTTATCCTAGCCCCTTTATATGTACTCACTGACCGCAAGTGAGTTACCCTGGTCCCATAGTAGTACTCTCTGACCCCAAGTGAGTTACCCTAGCCCCTTTATATGTACTCTCTGACCGCAAGTGAGTTACCCTGGTCCCATAGTAGTACTCCCTGACCCCAAGTGAGTTGCCATAGCCCCTTTATATGTACTCCATGACACCAAGTGAGTTACCCTAGCCCCTTTATAAGTACTCCCTGACCCCAAGTGAGGTACCCTAGCCCCTATATATGTACTCTCTGACCGCAAATGAGTTACGCTGGTTCCATAGTAGTACTCCCTTACCCCAAGTGAGTTGCCATAGCCCCTTTTTATGTACTCCCTGACCCCAAGTGAGTTACCCTAGCCCCTTTATAAGTACTCCCTGACCCCAAGTGAGTTACCATAGCCCCTTTATAAGTATTCCCTGACCCCAAGGGAGTTACCCTACCCCCTTTATAAGTACACCCTGGCCCCAAGTGAGTTACCCTGGTCCCATAAAAGTACTCCCTGACCCCAAGTGAGATACCCTAGTCCCATAGAAGTACTCTCTGACCGCAAGTGAGTTACCCTATCCCCTTTATAAGTACTCCCTGACTCCAAGTGTGTTATCCTAGCCCCTTTAAAAGTACTCCCTGACCCCAAGTATGTTATCCTAGCCCCTTTATATGTACTCCCATACCCCAAGTGAGTTACCCCAGCCCCTTTATAAGTACACCCTGGCCCCAAGTGAGTTACCCTGGTCCCATTAAAGTACTCCCTGTCCCCAAGTGAGTTACCCTAGTCCCATAGAAGTAATCTCTGACCGCAAGTATGTTATCCTAGCCCCTTTATATGTACTCCCTGACCCCAAGTGAGTTACCCTAGTCCCATATAAGTACTCCCTGACCCCAAGTGAGTTACCATATCACCTTTATAAGTTCTCCCTGACCCCAAGTGAGTTAACCTAGCCCCTTTATATGTACTCTCTGACCGCAAATAAGTTACCCTAGTCACATAGTAGTACTCCCTGACCCCAAGTGAGTTACCATAGACCCTTTATATGTACTCCCTGACCCCAAGTGAGTTACCATAGACCCTTTATATGTACTCCCTGACCCCAAGTGAGTTACCATAGCCCCTTTATATGTACTCCCTGACCCCAAGTGAGTTACCCCAGCCCCGTTATAAGTACACCCTGGCCCCAAGTTAGTTACCCTGGTCCCATAAAAGTACTCCCTGACCCCAATTGAGTTACCCTAGTCCCATAGAAGTACTCTCTGACCGCAAGTGAGTTACCCTATCCCCTTTATAAGTACTCCCTGACTCCAAGTGTGTTATCCTAGCCCCTTTATAAGTACTCCCTGACCCCAAGTGTGTTATCCTTGCCCCTTTATATGTACTCCCATACCCCAAGTGAGTTACCCCAGCCCCTTTATAAGTACACCCTGGCCCCAAGTGAGTTACCCTGGTGCCATTAAAGTACTCTCTGTCCCCAAGTGAGTTACCCTAGTCCCATAGAAGTACTCTCTGACCGCAAGTATGTTATCCTAGCCCGTTTATATGTACTCCCTGACCCCAAGTGAGTTACCCTAGTCCCATATAAGTACTCCCTGACCCCAAGTGAGTTACCATATCACCTTTATAAGTTTCCTTGACCTCAAGTGAGTTAACCTAGCCCCTTTATATGTACTCTCTGACCGCAAATAAGTTACCCTAGTCACATAGTAGTACTCCCTGACCCCAAGTGAGTTACCATAGACCCTTTATATGTACTCCCTGACCCCAAGTGAGTTACCATAGACCCTTTATATGTACTCCCTGACCCCAAGTGAGTTACCATAGACTCTTTATATGTACTCCCTGACCCCAAGTGAGTTACCATAGCCCCTTTATATGTACTCCCTGACCCCAAGTGAGTTACCCCAGCCCCTTTATAAGTACACCCTGGCCCCAAGTGAGTTACCCTGGTCCCATAAAAGTACTCCCTGAACCCAATTGAGTTACCCTAGTCCCATAGAAGTACTCTCTGACCGCAAGTATGTTATCCTAGCCCCTTTATATGTACTCCCTGACCCCAAGTGAGTTACCCTAGTCCCATATAAGTACTCCCTGACCCCAAGTGAGTTACCATATCACCTTTATAAGTTCTCCCTGACCCCAAGTGAGTTAACCTAGCCCCTTTATATGTACTCTCTGACCGCAAATAAGTTACCCTAGTCACATAGTAGTACTCCCTGACCCCAAGTGAGTTACCATAGACCCTTTATATGTACTCCCTGACCCCAAGTGAGTTACCATAGACCCTTTATATGTACTCCCTGACCCCAAGTGAGTTACCCCAGCCCCTTTATAAGTACACCCTGGCCCCAAGTGAGTTACCCTGGTCCCATAAAAGTACTCCCTGACCCCAATTGAGTTACCCTAGTCCCATAGAAGTACTCTCTGACCGCAAGTGAGTTACCCTATCCCCTTTATAAGTACTCCCTGACTCCAAGTGTGTTATCCTAGCCCCTTTATAAGTACTCCCTGACCCCAAGTGAGTTACCATAGACCCTTTATATGTACTCCCTGACCCCAAGTGAGTTACCATAGACCCTTGATATGTACTCCCTGACCCGAAGTGAGTTACCATAGCCCCTTTATATGTACTCCCTGACCCGAAGTGAGTTACCATAGCCCCTTTATATGTACTCCCTGACCCCAAGTGAGTTACCCCAGCCCCTTTATAAGTACACCCTGGCCCCAAGTGAGTTACCCTGGTCCCATAAAAGTACTCCCTGACCCCAATTGAGTTACCCTAGTCCCTTAGTAGTACTCCCTGACCCCAAGTGTGTTATCCTAGCCCCTTTATATGTACTCCCAGACTCCACGTGAGTTACCATAGCCCCTTTATAAGTACTCCCTGACCCCAAAGGAGTTACCCTAGCCCCTTTATAAGTACACCCTGGCCCCAAATGAGTTACCCTGGTCCCATATAAGTACTCCCTGACCCCAAGTGAGTTACTCTACTCCCATATAAGTACTCCCTGACCCCAAGTGAGTTACCATAACACCTTTATTAGTTCTCCCTGACCCCAAGTGAGTTATCCTAGCCCTTTTATATGTACTCCCTGACCCCAAGTGAGTTTCCATAGACCCTTTATATGTACTCCCTGACCCCAAGTGAGTTACCCCAGCCCCTTTATATGTACTCCCTGACCCCAAGTGAGTTACCCCAGCCCCTTTATAAGTACACCCTTGCCCCAAGTGAGTTACCCTGGTCCCATAAAAGTACTCCCTGACCCCAAGTGAGTTACCCTAGTCCCATAGAAGTTTTCTCTGACCGCAAGTGAGTTACCCTATCCCCTTTATAAGTACTCCCTGACTCCAAGTGTGTTATCCTAGCCCCTTTATAAGTACTCCCAGACTCCAAGTGTGTAATCCTAGCCCCTTTATATGTACTCCCAGACTCCAAGTGAGTTATCATAGCCCCTTTATAAGTACTCCCTGACCCCAAGGGAGTTACCCTAGCCCCTTTATAAGTACACCCTGGACCCAAGTGAGTTACCCTGGTCCCATATAAGTACTCCCTGACCCCAAGTGAGTTACCCTATCCCCTTTATAAGTACTCCCTGACTCCAAGTGTGTTATCCTAGCCCCTTTATATGTACTCCCAGACTCCAAGTGAGTTACCATAGCCCCTTTATAAGTACTCCCTGACCCCAAGGGAGTTACCCTAGCCCCTTTATAAGTACACCCTGGCCCCAAGTGAGTTACCCTGGTCCCATATATGTACTCCCTGACCCCAATTGAGTTACCCTAGTCCCATATAAGTACTCCCTGACCCCAAGTGAGTTACCATAACACCTTTATTAGTTCTCCCTGACCCCAAGTGAGTTATCCTAACCCTTTTATATGTACTCCCTGACCCCAAGTGAGTTTCCATAGACCCTTTATATGTACTCCCTGACCCCAAGTGAGTTACCCCAGCCCCTTTATATGTACTCCCTGACCCCAAGTGAGTTACCCCAGCCCCTTTATAAGTACACCCTTGCCCCAAGTGAGTTACCCTGGTCCCATAAAAGTACTCCCTGACCGCAAGTGAGTTACCATATCACCTTTATAAGTAATCCCTGATCCCAAGTGTGTTATCCTAGCCCCTTTATATGTACTCACTGACCGCAAGTGAGTTACCCTGGTCCCATAGTAGTACTCTCTGACCCCAAGTGAGTTACCCTAGCCCCTTTATATGTACTCTCTGACCGCAAGTGAGTTACCCTGGTCCCATAGTAGTACTCCCTGACCCCAAGTGAGTTGCCATAGCCCCTTTATATGTACTCCATGACACCAAGTGAGTTACCCTAGCCCCTTTATAAGTACTCCCTGACCCCAAGTGAGGTACCCTAGCCCCTATATATGTACTCTCTGACCGCAAATGAGTTACGCTGGTTCCATAGTAGTACTCCCTTACCCCAAGTGAGTTACCCTATCCCCTTTATAAGTACTCCCTGACTCCAAGTGTGTTATCCTAGCCCCTTTATAAGTACTCCCTGACCCCAAGTGTGTTATCCTTGCCCCTTTATATGTACTCCCATACCCCAAGTGAGTTACCCCAGCCCTTTTATAAGTACACCCTGGCCCCAAGTGAGTTACCCTGGTGCCATTAAAGTACTCTCTGTCCCCAAGTGAGTTACCCTAGTCCCATAGAAGTACTCTCTGACCGCAAGTATGTTATCCTAGCCCGTTTATATGTACTCCCTGACCCCAAGTGAGTTACCCTAGTCCCATATAAGTACTCCCTGACCCCAAGTGAGTTACCATATCACCTTTATAAGTTTCCTTGACCTCAAGTGAGTTAACCTAGCCCCTTTATATGTACTCTCTGACCGCAAATAAGTTACCCTAGTCACATAGTAGTACTCCCTGACCCCAAGTGAGTTACCATAGACCCTTTATATGTACTCCCTGACCCCAAGTGAGTTACCATAGACCCTTTATATGTACTCCCTGACCCCAAGTGAGTTACCATAGACTCTTTATATGTACTCCCTGACCCCAAGTGAGTTACCATAGCCCCTTTATATGTACTCCCTGACCCCAAGTGAGTTACCCCAGCCCCTTTATAAGTACACCCTGGCCCCAAGTGAGTTACCCTGGTCCCATAAAAGTACTCCCTGACCCCAATTGAGTTACCCTAGTCCCATAGAAGTACTCTCTGACCGCAAGTATGTTATCCTAGCCCCTTTATATGTACTCCCTGACCCCAAGTGAGTTACCCTAGTCCCATATAAGTACTCCCTGACCCCAAGTGAGTTACCATATCACCTTTATAAGTTCTCCCTGACCCCAAGTGAGTTAACCTAGCCCCTTTATATGTACTCTCTGACCGCAAATAAGTTACCCTAGTCACATAGTAGTACTCCCTGACCCCAAGTGAGTTACCATAGACCCTTTATATGTACTCCCTGACCCCAAGTGAGTTACCATAGACCCTTTATATGTACTCCCTGACCCCAAGTGAGTTACCATAGCCCCTTTATATGTACTCCCTGACCCCAAGTGAGTTACCCCAGCCCCTTTATAAGTACACCCTGGCCCCAAGTGAGTTACCCTGGTCCCATAAAAGTACTCCCTGACCCCAATTGAGTTACCCTAGTCCCATAGAAGTACTCTCTGACCGCAAGTGAGTTACCCTATCCCCTTTATAAGTACTCCCTGACTCCAAGTGTGTTATCCTAGCCCCTTTATAAGTACTCCCTGACCCCAAGTGAGTTACCATAGACCCTTTATATGTACTCCCTGACCCCAAGTGAGTTACCATAGACCCTTTATATGTACTCCCTGACCCGAAGTGAGTTACCATAGCCCCTTTATATGTACTCCCTGACCCGAAGTGAGTTACCATAGCCCCTTTATATGTACTCCCTGACCCCAAGTGAGTTACCCCAGCCCCTTTATAAGTACACCCTGGCCCCAAGTGAGTTACCCTGGTCCCATAAAAGTACTCCCTGACCCCAATTGAGTTACCCTAGTCCCTTAGTAGTACTCCCTGACCCCAAGTGCGTTATCCTAGCCCCTTTATATGTACTCCCAGACTCCACGTGAGTTACCATAGCCCCTTTATAAGTACTCCCTGACCCCAAAGGAGTTACCCTAGCCCCTTTATAAGTACACCCTGGCCCCAAGTGAGTTACCCTGGTCCCATATAAGTACTCCCTGACCCCAAGTGAGTTACTCTAGTCCCATATAAGTACTCCCTGACCCCAAGTGAGTTACCATAACACCTTTATTAGTTCTCCCTGACCCCAAGTGAGTTATCCTAGCCCTTTTATATGTACTCCCTGGCCCCAAGTGAGTTTCCATAGACCCTTTATATGTACTCCCTGACCCCAAGTGAGTTACCCCAGCCCCTTTATATGTACTCCCTGACCCCAAGTGAGTTACCCCAGCCCCTTTATAAGTACACCCTTGCCCCAAGTGAGTTACCCTGGTCCCATAAAAGTACTCCCTGACCCCAAGTGAGTTACCCTAGTCCCATAGAAGTTTTCTCTGACCGCAAGTGAGTTACCCTATCCCCTTTATAAGTACTCCCTGACTCCAAGTGTGTTATCCTAGCCCCTTTATAAGTACTCCCTGACTCCAAGTGTGTAATCCTAGCCCCTTTATATGTACTCCCAGACTCCAAGTGAGTTATCATAGCCCCTTTATAAGTACTCCCTGACCCCAAGGGAGTTACCCTAGCCCCTTTATAAGTACACCCTGGACCCAAGTGAGTTACCCTGGTCCCATATAAGTACTCCCTGACCCCAAGTGAGTTACCCTATCCCCTTTATAAGTACTCCCTGACTCCAAGTGTGTTATCCTAGCCCCTTTATATGTACTCCCAGACTCCAAGTGAGTTACCATAGCCCCTTTATAAGTACTCCCTGACCCCAAGGGAGTTACCCTAGCCCCTTTATAAGTACACCCTGGCCCCAAGTGAGTTACCCTGGTCCCATATATGTACTCCCTGACCCCAATTCAGTTACCCTAGTCCCATATAAGTACTCCCTGACCCCAAGTGAGTTACCATATAACCTTTATAAGTTCTCCTTGACCCCAAGTGTGTTATCCTAGCCCCTATATATGTACTCTCTGACCGCAAGTAAGTTACCCTAGTCCCATAGTAGTACTCCCTGACCCCAAGTGAGTTACCCTAGCCCCTTTATAAGTCACCCTGGCCAAAGTGAATTACCCTGGTTCCATATAAGTACTCCCTTATCCCAAGTGAGTTACCATATCACCTTTATAAGTACTCCCTGATCCCAAGTGAGTTATCCTATCCCCTTTATATGTACTCTCTGACCGCAAGTGAGATACCCTGGTCCCATAGTAGTACTCCCTGACCTCAAGTGAGTTACCATAGCCCCTTTATATGTACTCCCTGAACCCAAGTGAGTTACCCTAGCCCCTTTATAAGTACTCCCTGACCCCAAGTGTGTTATCCTAGCCCCTTTATATGTACTCCCAGACTCCAAATGAGTTACCATAGCCCATTTATAAGTTCTCCCTGACCCCAAGTGAGTTATCCAATCCCCTTTATATGTACTCTCTGGCCCCAAGTGAGTTACCCTGGTCCCATATAAGTACTCCCTGACCCCAAGTGAATTACCCTATCCCCTTTATAAGTACTCCCTGACTCCAAGTGTGTTATCCTAGCCCCTTTATATGTACTCCCAGACTCCAAGTGAGTTACCATAGCCCCTTTATAAGTACTCCCTGACCCCAAGTGAGTTACCATAGACCCTTTATATGTACTCCCTGACCCCAAGTGAGTTACCATAGACCCTTTATATGTACTCCCTGACCCGAAGTGAGTTACCATAGCCCCTTTATATGTACTCCCTGACCCCAAGTGAGTTACCCCAGCCCCTTTATAAGTACACCCTGGCCCCAAGTGAGTTACCCTGGTCCCATAAAAGTACTCCCTGACCCCAATTGAGTTACCCTAGTCCCTTAGTAGTACTCCCTGACCCCAAGTGTGTTATCCTAGCCCCTTTATATGTACTCCCAGACTCCACGTGAGTTACCATAGCCCCTTTATAAGTACTCCCTGACCCCAAAGGAGTTACCCTAGCCCCTTTATAAGTACACCCTGGCCCCAAGTGAGTTACCCTGGTCCCATATAAGTACTCCCTGACCCCAAGTGAGTTACTCTAGTCCCATATAAGTACTCCTTGACCCCAAGTGAGTTACCATAACACCTTTATTAGTTCTCCCTGACCCCAAGTGAGTTATCCTAGCCCTTTTATATGTACTCCCTGACCCCAAGTGAGTTTCCATAGACCCTTTATATGTACTCCCTGACCCCAAGTGAGTTACCCCAGCCCCTTTATATGTACTCCCCTGACCCCAAGTGAGTTACCCCAGCCCCTTTATAAGTACACCCTTGCCCCAAGTGAGTTACCCTGGTCCCATAAAAGTACTCCCTGACCCCAATTGAGTTACCCTAGTCCCATAGAAGTACTCTCTGACCGCAAGTGAGTTACCCTATCCCCTTTATAAGTACTCCCTGACTCCAAGTGTGTTATCCTAGCCCCTTTATAAGTACTCCCTGACCCCAAGTGAGTTACCATAGACCCTTTATATGTACTCCCTGACCCCAAGTGAGTTACCATAGACCCTTTATATGTACTCCCTGACCCGAAGTGAGTTACCATAGCCCCTTTATATGTACTCCCTGACCCGAAGTGAGTTACCATAGCCCCTTTATATGTACTCCCTGACCCCAAGTGAGTTACCCCAGCCCCTTTATAAGTACACCCTGGCCCCAAGTGAGTTACCCTGGTCCCATAAAAGTACTCCCTGACCCCAATTGAGTTACCCTAGTCCCTTAGTAGTACTCCCTGACCCCAAGTGTGTTATCCTAGCCCCTTTATATGTACTCCCAGACTCCACGTGAGTTACCATAGCCCCTTTATAAGTACTCCCTGACCCCAAAGGAGTTACCCTAGCCCCTTTATAAGTACACCCTGGCCCCAAGTGAGTTACCCTGGTCCCATATAAGTACTCCCTGACCCCAAGTGAGTTACTCTAGTCCCATATAAGTACTCCCTGACCCCAAGTGAGTTACCATAACACCTTTATTAGTTCTCCCTGACCCCAAGTGAGTTATCCTAGCCCTTTTATATGTACTCCCTGGCCCCAAGTGAGTTTCCATAGACCCTTTATATGTACTCCCTGACCCCAAGTGAGTTACCCCAGCCCCTTTATATGTACTCCCTGACCCCAAGTGAGTTACCCCAGCCCCTTTATAAGTACACCCTTGCCCCAAGTGAGTTACCCTGGTCCCATAAAAGTACTCCCTGACCCCAAGTGAGTTACCCTAGTCCCATAGAAGTTTTCTCTGACCGCAAGTGAGTTACCCTATCCCCTTTATAAGTACTCCCTGACTCCAAGTGTGTTATCCTAGCCCCTTTATAAGTACTCCCTGACTCCAAGTGTGTAATCCTAGCCCCTTTATATGTACTCCCAGACTCCAAGTGAGTTATCATAGCCCCTTTATAAGTACTCCCTGACCCCAAGGGAGTTACCCTAGCCCCTTTATAAGTACACCCTGGACCCAAGTGAGTTACCCTGGTCCCATATAAGTACTCCCTGACCCCAAGTGAGTTACCCTATCCCCTTTATAAGTACTCCCTGACTCCAAGTGTGTTATCCTAGCCCCTTTATATGTACTCCCAGACTCCAAGTGAGTTACCATAGCCCCTTTATAAGTACTCCCTGACCCCAAGGGAGTTACCCTAGCCCCTTTATAAGTACACCCTGGCCCCAAGTGAGTTACCCTGGTCCCATATATGTACTCCCTGACCCCAATTCAGTTACCCTAGTCCCATATAAGTACTCCCTGACCCCAAGTGAGTTACCATATAACCTTTATAAGTTCTCCTTGACCCCAAGTGTGTTATCCTAGC
>NW_027117226.1:0-24530 GCF_024137725.1 Prorops nasuta | reverse complement strand
AATTGTGTCGGCAAGAGAGGGTTGCAGTCTTTTTGAGTCCCCCTTTTGACTATTAGATGGTTGTGCGGAGTGAGGAAATAAGACTGGTTGTGTAGTGTGATGGGCAGTTCCTCGAAACATTCTTTGCTATGCCGGATAGTCACTGGGACTGGAATGCATTTGTAAACATGAATGCTTTCTCCGGTAAGTGCCCCCAAATAACCCGGACTGTCCATGATTCTGTACGCGAATTCGTTCGGGTGGTCTCTTGCTATGCTCAGGGCCGTGTCCAGGTCCTGGAATTCCAGTTCGCAGCGCTGGTTGATAATGTCTTGGTACAAAGACACTAACTGAGTTTTAATATGTTTTTCCAAGTATAACACCTTGGTGTTTACGTATGCAAAAAGGTCAATATTTTTATCGGAGATATCCTGACGAGCCCCAATGGGTGTGGTGGTAACTTCATGGATGAGCAACTTCGGGTGTTCCGTGGTGTAGAGTGTATATCCACAAATGACCTTAGCTTGGATTTTGGTCAAGGCGAAGGTTATGTCTTTAGAAGTTACTGTATAAATTTCCGGATGGTTAGAAGTTAAGGAATCCCTGAGTTTTATGGCTGGGCCTTGGTACAGATTTACGTATGGCCTGAAATCGCAGGTGTGTGATGGGAAAACGTCCCAGAAGGTGTGGCTGCCGTCGTTGTCAATACAGAATTCCTCCTTTAAGGAGCAAGATACTCCGCTGTTGAGAATAATTTTGTTCTGTCTGAGGTTTACGTTCGAGAAGTAATCTTTGACAGTTATGCGGACAATTGCTTGAACAGCGACCTTATTCCATGTGCCAAATTCGTCAGTGTATTGTGTCCCTTTACAAGTACCATCCATGCC
This sequence comes from Prorops nasuta, assembly GCF_024137725.1. Classification (NCBI taxonomy): domain Eukaryota; kingdom Metazoa; phylum Arthropoda; class Insecta; order Hymenoptera; family Bethylidae; genus Prorops; species Prorops nasuta. Next base: position 23,664 of record NW_027117226.1, on the reverse strand, counting down.
CAGGCTGCCGGCCAGGACCACACTACGTGTTATAGTGCTGTTTTGACGAATGCCTGAGAAAATTATCCCGTCTCGCAAGACGAGGTCGCCGGAAGAGTGAAGGAGGTCGCAAGCGCGACGTGTGATTTCCTTCAGGTATTCAGCTCGACCGTTTAGAACAACGGAAACGTGTGAGTGCATTCCGCATCGATAGATTGTTCTATCAATTTCGATCTTGCACTGTTTGACCGGGGTTGTTTCATAGTCCGAAAGCTGAAGGAGTTGTATCTTCACTTCACTGGAGGTGACAGTCTCGACGTTCGTGTTGCAGGGCAGAGGCGGCTTGGTTGAAAACGTCGTGACGTTGAGGAGCGTGCTGTTGCAGTCGTAGCCGATGAGTGCTTCTGCTCGAGTATGATGAATGACAAAAAGAAGGAGGAGGTGGAGATGTAACGCCATATCTGTGAAGCATGCGTTTCACTTACAGTTTAGCTAGTTTCAATTTATTCTTATGGACAACCTTGGTCCTAGATTCGCTGGTTTTAATCCTAACATTTTCGTTGTCGTAAACCTCCAGAATAGGAAAAGGACCCACATATTGATTATCAAATTTTCCCTTTGTAGGTTCTTTTAAAAAATAAACCTGGTCCCCTATCTGGAAGTCTATTACATTAATTCTTTTATCATAATACTCTTTATTCTTTAGTTTGGCGCGCTCTAAGTTCTCTTTGGCAGTTTCTTCGACTTCCTTTATTCGATCGAACAACCCGGCTAAATAGTTATAGTACGTATCGTCGCGAATGGTTTCTAAGTCCGGATCTCTAACATGGTTTCTGGCAAATCTGCCGAAAACTAGTTCGAAGGGGGTACATTTAGTGCCCTCGTGGACAGAGCTGTTATAAGATAACGCCACTAGTGGCAGCAATTTATCCCAATTCCTATTATTTAATAGGAAGGTTTTGAGGTAATCGATTATACTAGCATGAGATCTTTCATTAGAACCATTCGATTGAGGATGGTATGCCGTGGTGGTTGCTTGCAAAATGTTGTACTTTTTTAGTAACCCTTTTATGAGAGGACTCAGGAAGTTAGGTCCTCGATCCGTGAGGATACATTTAGGCGCGCCAAAAACACTAAGGAATCTGTTAGTAAAAGCGTTGGCTATACTAACCGAAGTCATGCTGGTTAGTGGTACCAAAACGAGAAACTTACTGAGTAGGTCTTGGATAACTAAAATGTACTCGTTATGGGAGGAAGTAGGCGGGAGTGGGCCCATAAGATCAAGGGAGATCTTTTCCATGCTGGATCCAGGAGTATCCGTTAGTACCATTGGTTGACGCGTTTTCCTCCTTACCAATTTCCTCAATTGACAGTCAGTGCATGAATCAATTACATTTTGAATCTGAGCCTTCATTCTAGGCCAGTGGTAATCATGCCGCAGTCGGTGATAGATTTTGGTGACACCCTTGTGACCGCCGAGGAATGATCTATGAGTATCCATGATCAATGCTTCACGTTGACTTTCCGGCGGAATTACAGTCTTCATTGCGCACACGGTTATTAGGATGTCGTGCTCTGCGAAGAGTGCTTTAATGGTAAACAACAAGTGTTCCCAGGTTAATTCGGGAATGTCGGTGGTCTTAGCGATGCTAAATGACCTTAACTGTAATTCGTTTATCACGTCTGTCAACGAAATAAAACCTTCGTGTAGTATGTCAATGTCGAGTGGATAATTTTGAGTTTCCTTGACGTACATAACGATTAGCTTTTTCCCTTTCACGGTTTTAACCTTGCAACGACCCAGAACGGCATCGGGGAAGTCGGGAAGCAACCCGTCGCACTGGTATTGTCTCGCGCCGGCGTCAAGCGGTTGATTGTTGAGAGTGGTCAGGATAACATGATTGTCCGCGCTACTAAGCAATGAGTCGCGGATTTCGACAATTCGTAGCCATGATTCGCGCCCGGGGCTCATTAGGTTCTCGGGTTCTTCAACGACAGATAGCGTGTCTTCGGAATCCAGATCAGACTCCGGTTCGTCACCTTCAAGATTCATGGGCACATCTACCGAATCTTCGATAAGTTCGAAGAGTTCGTGAGAGCCAGTAGGTTGCGTAGGAGTAACGGCATCATCATTTAGATGCGACGGTCCTGCTATTGGAACGAAATTTGAGGCTTCTGGGTTAAGGGGAGTGGAAGAAAGGGGTGGAGGGTTAGAGGGGATGATTGGGGGAGCTAAAGGGATGGGTGGTGGGTTGATCGTGGGAGCAGGCGTAATGCGTTTAGGTATAATTTTCCTACGTTTCCTTAGATTCATATGAAAGGTTGACTCGCTATCTGAAAGTTCGTCTAAAGTTCGCTTTGTGAGAGCTAGTATTGGCGGGTTGCGTGATAACGCGTCGGCGTTTAAATTCGTTGTGCCCGGCTTATATACAATCTCATAGTCGAACTCCATGAGCTTTATGCGGAATTTCCAAAGGCGTGACAACGGATCCTTAACGTTATGTAACCACTTAAGCGGTTGATGATCCGTAATGAGGTTAAACCTATGCCCGTACAAATAGGGTCGGAAGTGCATGACACTGTAAACGATAGCAAGGCATTCCTTTTCTATCGTGGAATAATTCAGCTCGGCTTTGTTTAAAAGACGCGAGGTGAATGCGACCGGTAAGTCCTTGCCTACAGGTCCTTGGCTGAGTACACCGCCTATCGCGTAACCCGAAGCGTCGGTCGTCACGTTGAACGGTTTATTAAAGTCAGGGTACTGAAGAATTAAATCGGAGCAAAGGATGGTTTTGAGCTCTTCGAAAGCTCTCGCTTGTTTTTCTCCCCAGACAAATGGCGTATTCTTCCTTAATAATTCAGTGAGAGGTTTGCTAATACTGGAAAAATTTTTAATAAAGCGCCTATAATAACCGGCTAATCCCAAGAATTGTCTAACATTTTTAACCTCTTTAGGGGTCGGGAAAAGTCTCACCGCCTCAATGGTCTTCGGGTTCGTTTTTACGCCGTCGGCGCCGATTACATGCCCCAAATACGTTACCTCGGTACGCAAGATTTGGCATTTATCGGTCTGTAGCATTAGGTTCGCGGCCCGAAGACGTTTCATTAGTCGTTCGAATTTAATTTCGTGCTCTTCTATCGAGCGGGCGTGAATAACTATATCGTCGAGATACACAAAGGCGTCCGTATCTTGTAGACCGGATAGCACGTGATCCATTAAGCGTTGGAAGGTCGCGGGCGCGTTTTTAAGTCCGAATGGCATTCGTGTGAACTCGTAATGTCCATTTGGGGTGGTGAAAGCCGTCTTATGGGCGTCTTCTGGGTTCATAGGAATCTGGTGGAACCCGGAAGCTAAGTCGAAAGTGGAGAAATATTTGGCTCCGCCCAGTTGATCCAGAATTTCCGAAATATTTGGTAGAGGATACGCGTCACCGATAGTTTGTTCGTTGAGTTTACGGAAATCAATGACTAACCGCCATCGTTTATTTCCTTCCGCGTCAGGTTTTTTAGGCACTATCCAAAGTGGCGAATTAAATGGGGACAGTGAAGGCTGAATGATGTCGTTTTTTAGCAATTCGTTTACCTGACGTTTGATTTCTTCTCGATGTACGGGCGGGTAACGGTATTGTTTCACGTGAAGCGGTGCGTGACTGTCTGTCCGAATGTCGTGGTGCATTATATGGGTGCGCGGTATCAGATCATTTTCTGTAATGAAGCGATCCTGGTTTAAATCAACTATCCGCCTGGCAGAGGCTTCTTCTAATGGGCCCATATGATCCGTTGGCAGTATGGCCCATATGCGATCGAGACGCGATTTTAGCTCTTCCTTGTTCGTGTCGATATTCAAACTCCTTATCAAGGTTGCAACTTCATCGGTGTAGTCTTTCCTACTCGGGTTGATTCTCAAATCTTTAAACAAGGTTGTGAGTTCGTCAGAGTATTCCTCCCTGGTCTCGAAAGGTTCTAATTCTATTGGCGAGAGGTCGTGCATATATTCTTCTTCAGACGAGTTAACAAGAGGTATGTAGGCGTACCCTTTTATATTGTCGGTGATTGTTTCACCATAGAAAACGCTTGAGGCGCAAGAGTGACGTGGGACAAAACCCGTTGCCACATTAGGATTTAAAATAGGAGCCTTAATAGGCAGAACGGTGCGTGGTGGCACTCGTATAACTTCCCTCGTGACGAAGGGAATAAAAACATCGTTGAAGAAGAGGCAATTTAACTCGAAGTCTATTTTTGCACGATATTGTCGGAAAAACTCCGCGCCGATTAGTCCGTCCTGGTCAATCAGCGTGAGGTCTGAAATTATATGGAAAACCACGGGGTTTCCTAGAAAGGGAAGGCATACTGTGCCGAGAGTGCTCACGAGGCTGGAAGAGATACCGCGAAGCTGGACAACGTTCTCGAAGTTTACGGTCGATTTATCGACAACGAACCTCTCCTTGATCAAATTAGGCTCAGCCCCTGTGTCCACGAGAAATTCCAGGGGGGAGGTTTCCGATACTCCTTTCACCCGGATCGTAGGAGATTTTTCGAAGGAAGGCAAGGTTAATTGTCGCACATGTCGTGGGACGTCGACGGACCTGCTTGGTCCACTTGGTTGATCATAGCTACGGCAGGGCGAGGTTGGCCGCTGGGTAAGTTGGACCGGCTCGCGGCCTGGGTAGGCTGGCCCGATGTTTCGTTTCCCGAAGTTCTTTGACGATTTTTTAACTTGAAACACTGTTCGATGGTGTGTCCGGGATTTTTGCAATATCGACACGTTGGGGCGTTAGAATTTTGCGGCTGGGAGTTATTGTTTCTTCCGTTGCCGTTTCCTGAGTGTTGGCCCGAAAGAGTACGTTCATCCGAAGCGACGTTAGAGGGGCGGTTACTTGGAACCGAAGGTTGAGGCGGCGGGCTTGCCGAACTGTTATGTTCGGGTTGACTAGAATTATTCGTGTTACTATGTCCGCGCTGGTTTTTGTTCCAGCAGTCGCTAGAGGTGTGCCCCCTTCTCTTGCAAAGATTGCACGTAGGCTTTGAATCGGGGGTTTTCCTCCAATCTGGGTCTTTTCGTGAATAAGCTTTTTCTAACCGCAACGCCAATTGACAAGCTCCTTCGAAGTTATGGAACCCTTCGATCTTCATACGCGTGACAAATTCTTCCGGGAATCCGTTTAACAGGCCCTTAACAGCCTCCTTGTCCAAGCTGTCCTTGAAATCCTGGTCGATGCGTGGAAACCCGTCGGTTTTTACCGCGTCCTCTATACCGTTGCAAATGTCCCTAATTCGCGAAATGAATTCTATAAGGTGTTCAGATTTACGCCATTTAATATTCCCCAATTCGCCGCGGTACTCATTAGCTTCCTTATTCGGTGCGAATGCACATTTTAGCCAATCCAATAAGCTCGGGATGTCGTTTACAATTCTGTCTTCGACAGCTCTAGCCGCCAAGCCTTGTAATTTACCGACGATTGCCATGGCGAGGTTAAATTCTAGTTCTGGTGCTATCATCTCGCGCACGCGCATGCACTTCCTCCCGAATTCGAAAACACTAAGGTTTGTTCCGTCATAGGGTGGAATTTGGTTTAGGACATCGGATATTTTCATCCTTGACCGATAATCTTGTGGTTCCGCCGGTTCTTGAAAGTTACAACGCCGTGGGGTAGAAGGGTCTGCTCGCGACGCCGATTCGTGAAAATTCAGACGCTGTGGAGTAGAAGGGCCCGCTCGCGACGCTGGCGTCGGGAGGCTAGAACAGGACGGTAGTTGAGGATTTCTTAGTGGCGTAAGGCTGGCGAGTAACGATTGACGCATTTCAATCAAGTCACGACGATTCTGCTGACGTGATTGTTCCATATCATGACGTAGTCGTTCCTGCGACGTGATCAAACTGTCTATTAAAACTTGAAATTTAGCGAGAGTGTCTAAGGTAAACATTTGCTCTTGCGCGTTTGAGAGAGCGGCAGCAAGCGGCTCGGGTGTTGGAATCCGCGGGATTGGAGAAGACGACCGCGACGAGACGTTGGAACGATTGTTTTCGCGGTCCCGGCGGTCAGCGGTATCCAAGGCGTCACGCCTTTCTTGCAGAGAATTTAAACGTGCGCTTAATCTATCACTGAGAGGAGCTGGAGGTTCGTTATTCATTTCGGCCGAACTTAATAATGTTCACACAAATAAATAAATAGTAATAATAATGAGAAAAATTGGTAAGAAGGCGGTAGTTACGCGCCGTCAAAATTTCGTTCGGCAATTAGTAAATATTAACAGAGAACAGAGAAGAGAGAGCATCCCACCGCTGCCACCAATTTTTGTAACGTCCAGAGTAGCATAATCGTTATTTTGACTGTTACTGGTAGCGTATCTAGCCTTCACGTAAGGCGTTATGGGTAAATGATGAACTCTGGGCGCACAAAAATGAAGAGAGAAGAAAAATATAACAAATATAATACAACACCTTACCTATTCGTGAGTATTGTAATGAACCCAAACAACAACAAAATATAAAGGTAGAAAGGGACCTCTCTTGTCGACTGCTCAGTAGACTACGGACGTGATCGCCGTAGGGAGTCCTTGGATTGGCGAGGATATGTGTGTGTGTGAGTATGTGGTCGTTAACGTGAACACCAGATTAAGTATGAGTAATAAAAAAACTTTAATCAATTGAATTACACAAATTAATTCGCGTGACAATTAAAACACGAGATATCTGAATGACACAAAATCACGAACTCAACCTCGCTCTCTAAGACAAAAAAAATTTATGACGATTGGAAAAAACGACCTAATTAAGTAACGAATCTATATCAAAAGCCGCTCGCGTCCACTCGCTCCCAGCTTAAATAATTAGTCGAGAGGGGAGTGAGATGCCACCTCTGACCAATCAGAAGGCACGACCGCCTGAGCTGATGCGCTAGAGAAGAAGAGCAAGGATGTTGAGCTTGCACTTTCGGTATACAATCGTTTATTTATTCAAAGACGCAATTTTTAATGAATAATAATAAAAAATAATTTCAAGGTAGGGTTTCGCAGTAACATTAGCCAGTGTATTGATTTAATTCCTTAAAAAGAAAGAAAAAAATATAGACCTCTGCAAGAAGGGGAAAACATTTATCCTTTAGGAAGTAATTACACGACATTGCTGTCAAACGGTTAATTGTTCCCACAAATAAAATTGTTAAACAATTTACACGTGGCTATCTGTTAACGCGATGCCAAGCCATCGCGAGGCCGGATGCGCTGATGCATAAGTTTCTTATTCCTATGGTAGCGAAATATACTAGGTGGCCCAGATGGTTCGGAGGAGGAAAAGGGAACCATATGTCCCCGCGGTACCGCACTGGAGATCAAGCGGCGGATGGATTTGAAAACGCACACAGGGTGTAGCGGAGAGGAGATAGGATGGCTCAAGCCAGTAGCGTGAGATCTGCTGATTTTGCGTCTGGCTGCGATTAGTATCGAGTTGGCGAAGTAGGAAAGTTATTAATTGTTAATTTGAAAGAAAAGGTTGGAAAAATAAGATATACAGAAATTCCTCTAAAAACCAATCCGCTGTCTCCAGTGTGATCTCCGATTCATCGATGGTCATAAAATAACCCGTTAAAATATATGTATATATATATATAAATGTATTAAAACTAATTTGGACGTTACAGTACCCTCCCCCCATACCCCCCCCCCCCAAGACCCCCCTAAGTAACCGCCTAAGTACCCTCCTAAGAACTCCCTCAAGACCCCCCTAAGTACCCCCGCCAAGCCCCCCCCCAAGACCCCCCTAAGTACCCGCCTAAGTACCCTCCTAAGTACCCCCTCAAGACCACCCTAAGTACCCCCTCCAAGCGCCGCCCCCCCGAAGATCCCACTAAGTACTACCCTAAGTACCCCCCCAACACCCCCTAAGTACCCCCCTAACTACCCCCCTAAGTACACCCCCTAAGTAACCCCCCAAGAGCCCCCTAAGTACCCCCCTAAGTACACCCCCAAGACCCCCCCAAGTACCCCCCCCCCCAAGACCCCCCCCCCATCACCCCCAAGGCCCTCTTAGTACCCCCCTAAGTACCCTCCTAATTACCCGTCCAAGATCCAACTAAGTACCCCCCTAAGTACACCCCCAAGACCCCCCTAAGTACCCCCCTAAGTACCCCCCCCCCATGCCCCCTACCAAGACCACCCTAAGTACCCCCCCCCCCATGCCCCCCCCCAAGACCCCCCTAAGTACTCCCCTAAGTACCCCCCCCAAGACCCCCCTAAGTACCACCCCAACCCCAGGCCCCCCTAAGTATCCCCTTAAGTACCCCCCCAAGACCCCCCTAAGTACCCCCCTAAGTACCCCCCACCCATTCCCCCCCCCAAGACCCCCCTAAGTACCCCCCCCCCCCCCAAGACACCCCTAAGTACCCCCTAAGTACCCCCCCCATGCCCTCCCAAGACCCCCTAATTCCCCCCTAAGTACCCCCCCAAGAACCCCCTAAGTACCCCCCTAAGTACACCCCCAAGACCCCCCTAAGTACCCCCCCAAGACCCCCCTAAATACCACCCTAAATACTCCACTAAGTACCCCCCGAAGACCCCCCTAAAGACCCCCCCAATACCCCCCCATGTACTCCCCTAAGTAACCCCCCAAGACCCCACTAAGTACCCCCCCACCCCCAGGCCCCCCTAAGTATCCCCCTAAGTACCCCCCCCCCCATTCCCCCCCCAAGACCCCCCTAAGTACCCCCTAAGTACCCCCCCATGCCCTCCCAAGACCCCCTAATTCCCCCCTAAGTACCCCCCCAAGAACCCCCTAAGTACCCCCCTAAGTACACCCCCAAGACCACCCTAAGTACCCCTCTAAGTACCCCCCTAAGTACCCTCCCCCCCATGCCCCCCCCCCCCCCAAGCCCCACCAAAGTACCCCCCTAAGTTCCCCCCCCCCCCAAGGGCTCCTAAGTACCACCCAAGTCCCCCTAAGTACCACCCTAAGTACCCCCCTAAGTACCCCCACAAGACCACCTTAAGTACCCCCCTAAGTACCCCCCTAAGTACTCCCCTAAGTACCCCCCGAAGACCCCCCTAAGTACCCCCCCTAAGTATCCCCCCTAAGTACCCCCCCCAAGACCCCCCTAAGTATCCCACTAAGTACCCCCCGAAAACCCTCCTAAGTACCCCCCTAAGTACCCTCCTAAGAACCCCCTCAAGACCCCCCTAAGTACCCCCGCCAAGCCCCCCCCCCAAGACCCCCCTAAGTACCCGCCTAAGTACCCTCCTAAGTACCCCCCCCCCGACACCCCTATGTACCCTCCCCCCATACCCCCCCCCCCCAAGACCCCCCTAAGTACCCGCCTAAGTACCCTCCTAAGAACCCCCTCAAGACCCCCCTAAGTACCCCCCGCCAAGCCCCCCCCCCAAGACCCCACTAAGTACCCGCCTAAGTACCCTCCTAAGTACCCCCTCAAAACCACCCTAGGTACCCCCTCCAAGCGCCGCCCCCCCGAAGATCCCACTAAGTACTACCCTAAGTACCCCCCCAACACCCCCCTAAGTACCCCCCTAACTACCCCCCTAAGTACACCCCCTAAGTAACCCCCCAAGAGCCCATTAAGTACCCCCCTAAGTACACCCCCAAGACCCCCCCAAGTACCCCCCCCCCCAAGACCCCCCCCAGCCATCCCCCAAGGCCCTCTTAGTACCCCCCTAAGTACCCTCCTAATTACCCGTCCAAGATCCAACTAAGTACCCCCCCTAAGTACACCCCCAAGACCCCCCTAAGTACCCCCATAAGTACCCCCCCCCCATGCCCCCTACCAAGACCACCCTAAGTACCCCCCCCCCCCCCATGCCCCCCCCAAGACCCCCCGAAGTACCCCAATAAGTACCCCCCTATGTACCCCCCCAAGACCCCCCTAAGTATCCCCCTAAGTACCCCCCCTCCCCATGCCCCACCAAAGACCCCCCTAAGTACCCCCCTAAGTACCCCCCCCCCCCCCATTCCCACCCCCAAGACCCCCCGAAGTACCCCCCTAAGTACCCCCCCCCATGCCCCCCCCCAAGACAACCCTAAATACCCCCCTAAATACCCCCCCCATGCCCCCCCAAGACCCACCTAAGTACCCCCCTAAGTACCCCCCCCCCAAGGCCCTTCTAAGTACACGTCTAATTACACCCCCAAGACCCCCCTAAGTACCCCCCTAAATACCCCCCCCATGCCCCCTCCCAAGACCCCCCTAAATACCCCCCCCATGCCCCCTCCCAAGACCCCCCTAAGTACCCCCTAAGTACCCCCCCCCCCCAAGTCCTCCCCCCCAAGACCCCCCTAAGTACCCCCCTAAGTACCCCCCCCCCCAAGTCCTCCCCCCCAAGACCCCCCTAAGTACCCCCCTAAGTACCCCCCTAAGACCACCCTAAGTACCCCCTAAGTGCCCCCCCCCCCTAAGACCCCCCTAAGTCCCCCTTAAGTAACCCCCCCCAAGACCTCCCTAAGTCCCCCCCCCCAAGACCCCCCCAAAGTACCCCCCTAAGTACCCCCCAAGACCCCCCTAAGTACCCACCCCCAAGCCCCCCCCACGAAGATCTCCCTAAGTACTACCCTAAGTACCCACCCAAGACCCCCCTAAGTACCCCCCTAAGTACCACCCTAAGTACCCTCCTAAGTACCCCCACCAAGCCCCCCCCCCGAAGATCCCCCCAAGACCCCACTAAGTACCCCCCTAACTACCCCCCCCCCCAAGACCATGCTAAGTACACCCCTAAGTACACCCCCAAGACCCCCCTAAGTAGCCCCCTAAGTACCCCCCCATGCCCCCCCCAAGACCCCCCTAAGTATTTCCCTAAGTACCCCCCCCCCCCAAGTCCTCCCCCCAAGACCCCCCTAAGAACCCCCCTAAGTACCCCCCCATGCCCCCCACCAAGACCCCCCTAAGTACCCCCCCCCCCATGCCACCCCTAAGACCCCCTTAGTCCCCCCTATGTACCCCCCCAAGACCACCCTAAGTACCCCCCTAAGTACCCCCACCAAGCCCCCTCCTCGAATATCCCTTAAGTACCCCCGCTAAGTACTCCGCTAAATACCCCCTAAGTACCCCCTAAGTACCCCCCTAATGCCCCCCCCCCCCAAGACCCCCCTAAGTACCCCCCTAAGTACCCCCCATGCCACCCCCAAGACCCCCTTAGTCCCCCCTAAGTACCCCCCTAAGTACCCTCCTTAGTACCCCCCTAAGACCACCCTCAGTACCCCCTAAGTACCCCCCCCCCCCTAAGTCCCCCTAAGTACCCCCCCCCCCCAAGACCCCCCTAAGTACCACCTAAGTACCCTCCAAGACCCCCCTAAATACACCCCTAAATACACCCCTATGTACCCCCCCCCCAAGTCCCCCCCAAGTCCCACCCAAGCCCCCTTAAGTACCCCCATAAGACCCCCCTAAGTACCCCCCTAGGTACACCCCCAAGACCCCCTTAAGTACCCCCCTTAGTACTCCCCCCCAAGTCCCCCCCCCCAAGACCTCCCTAAGTACCCCCCTAAGTATCCCCCCAAGACCCCCCTAAGTACCCCCCACCCCCAGGCCCCCCTAAGTATCCCCCTAAGTACCCCCCAAGACCCCCCTAAATACCCCCCTAAGTACCCTTCCCCCCAAGTTCCCCCCAAGACCTCTTAAGTACCCCCATAAGACCCCCCTAAGTTCCCCCCCAAATCCCCCCCCAAGACCCCCCTAAGTACCCCCCTAAGTACACCCCCAAGACCCCCTTAAGTACCCCCCCTAAGTACCCCCCCAAGACCTCCCTAAGTACCCCCCTAAGTACCCCCCCAAGAGCCCCCTAAGTACCCCAATAAGTATCCCCCCAAGACCCCCCTAAGTACCCCCCTAAGTATCCCCCCAAGACCCCCCAAAATAGCCCACTAAGTACCCCCCCCAAGACCCCACTAAGTACCCCCCCCCCCAAGACCCCCCTAAGTAGCCCACGCCCATCCCCCCCCCCCAAGACCACCCTAAGTACCCCCCTAAGTACCCCCCCCAAGCCCCACCCAAGACCAACCTAAGTACCCCCCTAAGTACCCCCCCCCCCAAGGCCCTTCTAAGTACACCCCTAATTACACCACAAAGACCCCCCTAAGTACCCCCCTAAATACCCCCCCATGCCCCCTCCCAAGGCCCTTCTAAGTACACCCCTAATTACACCCCCAAGACCCCCCTAAGTACCCCCCTAAATACCCCCCCCATGCCCCCTCCCAAGACCCCCCTAAGTACCCCCCTAAGTACCCCCCCCAAGTCCTCCCCCCCAAGACCCCCCTAAGTACCCCCCTAAGTACCCCCCCCCCAAGTCCTCCCCCCCAAGACCCCCCTAAGTACCCCCCTAAGTACCCCCCCTAAGACCACCCTAAGTACCCCCTAAGTGCCCCCCCCCTAAGACCCCCCTAAGTCCCCCTTAAGTAACCCCCCCCAAGACCACCCTAAGTCCCCCCCCCCCAAGACCCCCCCAAAGTACCCCCCTAAGTACCCCCCAAGACCCCCCTAAGTACCCACCCCCAAGCCCCCCCCACGAAGATCTCCCTAAGTACTACCCTAAGTACCCACCCAAGACCCCCCTAAGTACCCCCCTAAGTACCACCCTAAGTACCCTCCTAAGTACCCCCACCAAGCCCCCCCCCCCCCGAAGATCCCCCCAAGACCCCACTAAGTACCCCCCTAACTACCCCCCCCCCAAGACCCTGCTAAGTACACCCCTAAGTACACCCCCAAGACCCCCCTAAGTAGCCCCCTAAGTACCCCCCAAGACCCCCCTAAGTACCCCCCCCATGCCCCCCACCAAGACCCCCCTAAGTACCCCCCCCCCCCATGCCACCCCCAGAGACCCCCTTAGTCCCCCCTATGTACCCCCCCAAGACCCCACTAAGTACCCCCCCCCCAAGACCCCCCTAAGTACCCCCCGCCCATCCCCCCCCCCCCAAGACCACCCTAAGTACCCCCCTAAGTACCCCCACCAAGCCCCCTCCTCGAATATCCCTTAAGTACCCCCGCTAAGTACTCCGCTAAATACCCCCTAAGTACCCCCTAAGTACCCCCCTAATGCCCCCCCCCCAAGACCCCCCTAAGTACCCCCCCTAAGTACCCCCCCATGCCACCCCCAAGACCCCCTTAGTCCCCCCTAAGTACCCCCCTAAGTACCCTCCTTAGTACCCCCCCTAAGACCACCCTCAGTACCCCCTTAGTACCCCCCCCCCCCCCTAAGTCCCCCTAAGTACCCCCCCCCCCCCAAGACCCCCCTAAGTACCACCTAAGTACCCTCCAAGACCCCCCTAAATACACCCCTAAATACACCCCTATGTACCCCCCCCCCCCCAAGTCCCCCCCAAGTCCCACCCAAGCCCCCTTAAGTACCCCCATAAGACCCCCCTAAGTACCCCCCTAGGTACACCCCCAAGACCCCCTTAAGTACCCCCCTTAGTACTCCCCCCCAAGTCCCCCCCCCCAAGACCTCCCTAAGTACCCCCCTAAGTACCCCCCTAAGTATCCCCCCAAGACCCCCCTAAGTACCCCCCCACCCCCAGGCCCCCCTAAGTATCCCCCTAAGTACCCCCCAAGACCCCCCTAAATACCCCCCTAAGTACCCCCCCAAGACCCCCCTAAGTACCCCCCTAAGTACCCCCCCCCCCCCAAGTTCCACCCCAAGACCCCCCTAAGTACCCCGTCCAAAGCCCCCTAAGTACCCCTACCCCCCAAGCCCCCCCAAGCCCCCCCCAAGCCCCCCCAAGCCCCCTCAAGCCCCCCCCCCAAGACCCCCCTAAGTACCACCCCTAAGTCCCCCCCCCCCCAAGACCCCCCTAAGTACCCCCCCTATGTACCCCAACCCCCCATGACGCCCCTAAGTACCCCCCCAAGACCCCCCGAAGTACCCCCCTAAGTACCCCCCCCAAGACCCCCCTAAGTACTCCCCTAAGTACTCCCCAAGTCCCCCTAAGTACCACCATATGTACCCCCCCTAAGTACCGTCCCTAGACCACCCTAAGTACCCCTCTAAGTAACCCCCCTAAGTACCCCCCTAAGTACCCCCCTATGTACCCCCCCTAAGTACCACCCTATGTACCCCCCCCCCTAAGTACCCCCCCTAAGTACCCCCCTAAGACCCTCCTAAGTACCCCCCAAGTACCCCCCCCCCCCCCATACCAACCCCAAGACCCCCTTAGTCCCCCCTAAGTACCCCGAAGACCCCCCTAAGTACCCCCCCCAAGACCCCCCTAAGTACCCCCCTAAGTACCCCCCTAAGTACCCCCCCCCCCCCATGCCACCACCAAGACCCCCTTAGTCCCCCTTATGTACCCCCCCAAGACCCCCCTAAGTACCACCCCCCCAAGACCCCCCCAAAGTACCCCCCCTAAGTACCCCCCAAGACCCCCCTAAGTACCCATCCCCAAGCCCCCCCTAAGTACCCCCCCGAAGATCCCTCTAAGTACCCCCGCTAAGTACCCCCGCTAAGTACCCCCCCAAGACCCCCCTAAGTACCCCCCCCCCCCCAAGCCCCCCCCCGAAGATCCCCCTAAGTACTACCCTAAGTATACCCCCAAGACCCCCCTAAGTTCCCCCTAAGTACCCCCCCCCCCCCTGCCCCCCAAGACCCCCCTAAGTACCCCCCTAAGTACCCCCCCCCCAAGACCCTGCTAAGTACACACCTAAGTACACCCCCAAGACCCCCCTAAGTAGCCCCCTAAGTACCCCCCCCATGCCCCCACCAAGACCCCCATAAGTATTTCCCTAAGTACCCCCCCCCCCAAGTCCTCCCACCCAAGACCCCCCTAAGAACCCCCCTAAGTACCCCCCCCATGCCCCCCACCAAGACCCCCCTAAGTACCCCCCCCTCCATGCCACCCCCAAGACCCCCTTAGTCCCCCCCTATGTACCCCCCCAAGACCCCACTAAGTACCCCCCCCCCCAAGACCTCCCTAAGTACCCCCCCTAAGTATCACCCCAAGACCCCCCTTAGTACCCCCCCACCCCCAGGCCCCCCTAAGTACTCCCCTAAGTACCCCCCAAGTCCCCCTAAGTACCACCATATGTACCCCCCTAAGTACCGTCCCTAGACCACCCTAAGTACCCCCCTAAGTAACCCTCCCAAGACCCCCCTAAGTACCCCCCACCATGCCACCACCAAGACCCCCCTAAGTACCCCCCCCCCCAAGACCCTGCTAAGTACACACCTAAGTACACCCCCAAGACCCCCCTAAGTAGCCCCCTAAGTACCCCCCCCTTGCCCCCACCAAGACCCCCCTAAGTATTTCCCTAAGTACCCCCCCCCCCATGTCCTCCCACCCAAGACCCCCCTATGTACCCCCCCAAGACCCCACTAAGTACCCCCCCCCCCAAGACCTCCCTAAGTACCCCCCCTAAGTACCCCCCTAAGTATCACCCCAAGACCCCCCTTAGTACCCCCCCACCCCCAGGCCCCCCTAAGTACTCCCCTAAGTACCCCCCAAGTCCCCCTAAGTACCACCATATGTACCCCCCTAAGTACCGTCCCTAGACCACCCTAAGTACCCCCCTAAGTAACCCCCCCAAGACCTCCCTAAGTACCCCCCCTAAGTACCCCTCTAAGTACCCCCCCTAAGTATCACCCCAAGACCCCCCTAAGTACCCCCCCACCCCCAGGCCCCCCTAAGTATCCCCCTAAGTACCTCCCCAAGACCCCCCTAAATACCACTCTAAGTCCCCCCCCCAAGACCCCCCTAAGTACCCCCCCAAGACCCCCCTAAATACCCCCCTAAGTACCCTTCCCCCCAAGTTCCCCCTAAGACCTCTTAAGTACCCCCATAAGACCCCCCTAAGTTCCCCCATAAATCCCCCCCATGACCCCCCTAAGTACCCCCTTAAGTACACCCCCAAGACCCCCTTAAGTACCCCCTTAAGTACCCCCCAAGACCTCCCTAAGTATCCCCCTAAGTACCCCCCAAGAGCCCCCTAAGTACCCCAATAAGTATCCCCCCAAGACCCCCCTAAGTACCCCCCCTAAGTACCCCCCCAAGACCCCCCTAAATAGCCCACTAAGTACCCCCCCAAGACCCTTCTAAGTACACCCCTAATGACACCCCCAAGACCCCCCTAAGTACCACCCTAAGTACCCCCCCATGCCCCATCCCAAGACCCCCCTAAGTACCCCCCCTAAGTACCCGCCCCAAGTCCTCCCCCCCGAAGATCCCCCTAAGTATTACCCTAAGTACCCCCCCAAGACCCCCCTAAGTACCCCCCTAAGTACCCGCCCCAAGTCCTCCCCCCCGAAGATCCCCCTAAGTATTACCCTAAGTACCCCCCCAAGACCCCCCTAAGTACCCCCCTAAGTACCCCCCCCCAAGTCATCCCCCCCCAAGACCCCCCTAAGTACCCCCCTAAGTACCCTCCCTAGAACACCCTAAGTACCCTCCCAAAACCCTCCTAAGTACACCCCCCCCAAGACCCCCCTATGTAACCCCCTAAGTACACCCCCCCCCAAGTCCCCCCCCAAGACCCCCCTAAGTGCACTCCTAAGTATCCCCCCAAGACCCCCTAAGTACCCCCCCTAATTACCCCCCTAAGTCCCCCCCAAGACCCCCCTAAGTACACCCCCCCCCAAGACACCCCTATGTAACCCCCTACGTACACCCCCCCAAGTCCCCCCCCAAGACCCCCCTAAGTGCACTCCTAAGTATCCCCCCAAGACCCCCCTAAGTACCCCCCTAAGTACCCACCAAGACCCCCCTAAGTACCCACCAAGACCCCCCTAAGTACCCCCCTAAGTATCCTCCTAAGTACCCCACCAAGAACCCCCTATTTACAACCCTAAGTACACCCCAAGACCCCTCTAAGTACCCACCCCCTCAAGTCCCCCCCAAAACCCCGCCTAAGTACCCCCCCAAGACCCCCTTAAGTTCCCCCCTAAGTACCCCCCTAAGTGCCCCACGAAGACCCCCCTAAGTACCCCTCCAAACCCCCCAAGACCACCCTAAGTACCCCCCAAGACCCCCCTAAGTACCCCTCTAAGTTCCCCCCCAAGACCCCCCTAAGTACCCCCCCCCCCCTCCCAAATCCCCCTCCAAGACCCCCTAAGTACCCCCTAAGTACCCCCCTAAGTACCACCTCTAAGTACCCCCTTAAGTACCCCCCTAAGTACCCCCCCCAAGACCCCCCTAAGTACCCCCCTAAGTACCCCCCCCAAGTCCCCCCCCCCCAAGGCCCCCGAAGTCCCCCTTAAGTAAACCCCCCTAAACCCCCCATAAGTACTCCCCTAAGTACCCCCCCAAGACCCCCCTAAGTTCCCCCCCCCCCCCCCCCAGGCCTCACTAAGTATTCCCCTGAGTACCCCCCCAAGACCCCCATAAGTACCCACCCTAAGTACCCTCCCAAGACCCCCCTAAGTACCCCCCCCCAGGCCCACCTAAGTATTCCCCTAAGTACCCCCCCAAGACCCCCCTAAGTTCCCCCTAAGTACCCCCCCCCCCTGCCCCCCCCCCCAGACCCTTCTAAGTATTCCCCTGAGTACCCCCCAAAGACCCCCCTAAGTGTCCCCCTAAGTACACCCCTAAGACCCTCCTAAGTACCCCCCCCCAAGTCCTCCTCCCCAAGACCCCCTTAAGTACCCCCCCTCCATGCCCCCCCCCCCAAGACCCCCCCCAAGACCCCCCTAAGTACCACCCTAAGTATCCCCCTAAGTACCCTCCTAAGTACCCCCCCAAGATCCCCCTAAGTACTACCCTAAGTATACCCCCAATACCCCCCTAAGTTCCCCCTAAGTAGCCCCCTAAGTACCCCCCCAAGACCCCCCTAAGTACCCCCCCCCAAGCCCCCCTCCGAAGATCCCCCTAAGTACTACCCTAAGTATACCCCCAAGACCCCCCTAAGTTCCCCCTAAGTACCCCCCCCCTGCCCCCCCAAGACCCCCCTAAGTACCCCCCCTAAGTACCCCCCCCCCAAGACCCTGCTAAGTACACACCTAAGTACACCCCCAAGACCCCCCTAAGTAGCCCCCTAAGTACCCCCCCCATGCCCCCCCCAAGACCCCCCTAAGTATTTCCCTAAGTACCCCCCCCCCCCCAAGTCCTCCCACCCAAGACCCCCCTAAGAACCCCCCTAAGTACCCCCCCCCCCCCCCATGCCCCCCACCAAGACCCCCCTAAGTACCCCCCCCAATACCCCACTAAGTACCCCCCCCCCAAGACCTCCCTAAGTACCCCCCTAAGTATCACCCCAAGACTCCCCTTAGTACCCCCCACCACCAGGCCCCCTAAGTATCCCACTAAGTACCCCCCCCAAGACCCCCCTAAATACCACCCTAAGTACACCCCCCCCCAAGTCCCCCCCCAAGACCCCCCTAAGTGCACTCCTAAGTATCCCCCCAAGACCCCCTAAGTACCCCCCTAATTACCCCCCTAAGTCCCCCCCCAAGACCCCCCTAAGTACACCCCCCCCCCAAGACACCCCTATGTAACCCCCTACGTACACCCCCCCAAGTCCCCCCCCAAGACCCCCCTAAGTGCACTCCTAAGTATCCCCCCAAGACCCCCCTAAGTACCCCCCTAAGTACCCACCAAGACCCCCCTAAGTACCCACCAAGACCCCCCTAAGTACCCCCCTAAGTATCCTCCTAAGTACCCCACCAAGAACCCCCTATTTACAACCCTAAGTACACCCCAAGACCCCTCTAAGTACCCACCCCCCTCAAGTCCCCCCCAAAACCCCGCCTAAGTACCCCCCCCAAGACCCCCTTAAGTTCCCCCCTAAGTACCCCCCTAAGTGCCCCACGAAGACCCCCCTAAGTACCCCTCCAAACCCCCCAAGACCACCCTAAGTACCCCCCAAGACCCCCCTAAGTACCCCTCTAAGTTCCCCCCCAAGACCCCCCTAAGTACCCCCCCCCCCCTCCCAAATCCCCCTCCAAGACCCCCTAAGTACCCCCTAAGTACCCCCCTAAGTACCACCTCTAAGTACCCCCCTTAAGTACCCCCCTAAGTACCCCCCCCAAGACCCCCCTAAGTACCCCCCTAAGTACCCCCCCCCAAGTCCCCCCCCCCCCAAGGCCCCCGAAGTCCCCCTTAAGTAAACCCCCCCTAAACCCCCATAAGTACTCCCCTAAGTACCCCCCCAAGACCCCCCTAAGTTCCCCCCCCCCCCCCCAGGCCTCACTAAGTATTCCCCTGAGTACCCCCCCAAGACCCCCATAAGTACCACCCTAAGTACCCTCCCAAGACCCCCCTAAGTACCCCCCCCAGGCCCACCTAAGTATTCCCCTAAGTACCCCCCCCAAGACCCCCCTAAGTTCCCCCTAAGTACCCCCCCCCCCTGCCCCCCCCCCCCAGACCCTTCTAAGTATTCCCCTGAGTACCCCCCAAAGACCCCCCTAAGTGTCCCCCTAAGTACACCCCTAAGACCCTCCTAAGTACCCCCCCCAAGTCCTCCTCCCCAAGACCCCCTTAAGTACCCCCCCCTCCATGCCCCCCCCCAAGACCCCCCCAAGACCCCCCTAAGTACCACCCTAAGTATCCCCCTAAGTACCCTCCTAAGTACCCCCCCAAGATCCCCCTAAGTACTACCCTAAGTATACCCCCAATACCCCCCCTAAGTTCCCCCTAAGTAGCCCCCTAAGTACCCCCCCAAGACCCCCCTAAGTACCCCCCCCCCAAGCCCCCCTCCGAAGATCCCCCTAAGTACTACCCTAAGTATACCCCCAAGACCCCCCTAAGTTCCCCCTAAGTACCCCCCCCTGCCCCCCCAAGACCCCCCTAAGTACCCCCCTAAGTACCCCCCCCCAAGACCCTGCTAAGTACACACCTAAGTACACCCCCAAGACCCCCCTAAGTAGCCCCCTAAGTACCCCCCCCATGCCCCCCCCAAGACCCCCCTAAGTATTTCCCTAAGTACCCCCCCCCCCCAAGTCCTCCCACCCAAGACCCCCCTAAGAACCCCCCTAAGTACCCCCCCCCCCCATGCCCCCCACCAAGACCCCCCTAAGTACCCCCCCAATACCCCACTAAGTACCCCCCCCCAAGACCTCCCTAAGTACCCCCCTAAGTATCACCCCAAGACTCCCCTTAGTACCCCCCCACCACCAGGCCCCCTAAGTATCCCACTAAGTACCCCCCCCAAGACCCCCCTAAATACCACCCTAAGTACCCCCCCTAAGTACCCTCCTAGGTACCCCCTCAAGACCCCCCTAAGTACCCCCCCTAAGTCCCCCCCACCAAGACCCCCCTAAGTACCCCCCCTCCATGCCACCCCCAAGACCCCCTTAGTCCCCCCTATGTACCCCCCCAATACCCCACTAAGTACCCCCCCCCCAAGACCTCCCTAAGTACCCCCCTAAGTATCACCCCAAGACTCCCCTTAGTACCCCCCACCACCAGGCCCCCTAAGTATCCCACTAAGTACCCCCCCAAGACCCCCCTAAATACCACCCTAAGTACCCCCCTAAGTACCCTCCTAGGTACCCCCCCCAAGACCCCCCTAAGTACCCCACCCCCAAGCCCCCCCCACGAAGATCTCCCTAAGTACTACCCTAAGTACCCACCCAAGACCCCCCTAAGTACCCCCCTAAGTACCACCCTAAGTACCCTCCTAAGTACCCCCCACCAAGCCCCCCCCCCCGAAGATCCCCCCAAGACCCCACTAAGTACCCCCCTAACTACCCCCCCCCCCCAAGACCCTGCTAAGTACACCCCTAAGTACACCCCCAAGACCCCCCTAAGTAGCCCCCTAAGTACCCCCCAAGACCTCCCTAAGTACCCCCCCCATGCCCCCCACCAAGACCCCCTAAGTACCCCCCCCCCCATGCCACCCCCAGAGACCCCCTTAGTCCCCCCTATGTACCCCCCCAAGACCCCACTAAGTACCCCCCCCCCAAGACCCCCCTAAGTACCCCCCGCCCATCCCCCCCCCCAAGACCACCCTAAGTACCCCCCTAAGTACCCCCACCAAGCCCCCTCCTCGAATATCCCTTAAGTACCCCCGCTAAGTACTCCGCTAAATACCCCCTAAGTACCCCCTAAGTACCCCCCTAATGCCCCCCCCCAAGACCCCCCTAAGTACCCCCCCCTAAGTACCCCCCATGCCACCCCCAAGACCCCCTTAGTCCCCCCTAAGTACCCCCCCTAAGTACCCTCCTTAGTACCCCCCTAAGACCACCCTCAGTACCCCCTTAGTACCCCCCCCCCCCTAAGTCCCCCTAAGTACCCCCCCCCCCCCAAGACCCCCCTAAGTACCACCTAAGTACCCTCCAAGACCCCCCTAAATACACCCCTAAATACACCCCTATGTACCCCCCCCCCCCAAGTCCCCCCCAAGTCCCACCCAAGCCCCCTTAAGTACCCCCATAAGACCCCCCTAAGTACCCCCCCTAGGTACACCCCCAAGACCCCCTTAAGTACCCCCCCTTAGTACTCCCCCCCAAGTCCCCCCCCCCCAAGACCTCCCTAAGTACCCCCCCTAAGTACCCCCCCTAAGTATCCCCCCAAGACCCCCCTAAGTACCGCCCACCCCCAGGCCCCCCTAAGTATCCCCCTAAGTACCCCCCAAGACCCCCCTAAATACCCCCCTAAGTACCCCCCCCAAGACCCCCCTAAGTACCCCCCTAAGTACCCCCCCCCCCCAAGTTCCACCCTAAGACCCCCCTAAGTACCCCGTCCAAAGCCCCCTAAGTACCCCTACCCCCCAAGCCCCCCCAAGCCCCCCCAAGCCCCCCCAAGCCCCCCCCAAGCCCCCCTCAAGCCCCCCCCAAGACCCCCCTAAGTACTCCCCTAAGTACTCCCCAAGTCCCCCTAAGTACCACCATATGTACCCCCCTAAGTACCGTCCCTAGACCACCCTAAGTACCCCTCTAAGTAACCCCCCTAAGTACCCCCCTAAGTACCCCCCTATGTACCCCCCCTAAGTACCACCCTATGTACCCCCCCCCTAAGTACCCCCCCTAAGTACCCCCCTAAGACCCTCCTAAGTACCCCCCAAGTACCCCCCCCCCCCCCATACCAACCCCAAGACCCCCTTAGTCCCCCCTAAGTACCCCCGAAGACCCCCCTAAGTACCCCCCCCAAGACCCCCCCTAAGTACCCCCCTAAGTACCCCCCTAAGTACCCCCCCCCCCCATGCCACCACCAAGACCCCCTTAGTCCCCCTTATGTACCCCCCCAAGACCCCCCTAAGTACCACCCCCCCAAGACCCCCCCAAAGTATCCCCCTAAGTACCCCCCAAGACCCCCCTAAGTACCCATCCCCAAGCCCCCCCTAAGTACCCCCCCGAAGATCCCTCTAAGTACCCCGCTAAGTACCCCGCTAAGTACCCCCCCAAGACCCCCCTAAGTACCCACCCCCCAAGCCCCCCCCCGAAGATCCCCCTAAGTACTACCCTAAGTATACCCCCAAGACCCCCCTAAGTTCCCCCTAAGTACCCCCCCCATGCCCCCCACCAAGACCCCCCTAAGTACCCCCCCCCTCCATGCCACCCCCAAGACCCCCTTAGTCCCCCCTATGTACCCCCCCAAGACCCCACTAAGTACCCCCCCCCCCCCAAGACCTCCCTAAGTACCCCCCCTAAGTATCACCCCAAGACCCCCCTTAGTACCCCCCCACCCCCAGGCCCCCCTAAGTACTCCCCTAAGTACCCCCCAAGTCCCCCTAAGTACCACCATATGTACCCCCCTAAGTACCGTCCCTAGACCACCCTAAGTACCCCCCTAAGTAACCCTCCCAAGACCCCCCTAAGTACCCCCCCACCATGCCACCACCAAGACCCCCCTAAGTACCCCCCCCCCAAGACCCTGCTAAGTACACACCTAAGTACACCCCCAAGACCCCCCTAAGTAGCCCCCTAAGTACCCCCCCCCCTTGCCCCCACCAAGACCCCCCTAAGTATTTCCCTAAGTACCCCCCCCCCCATGTCCTCCCACCCAAGACCCCCCTATGTACCCCCCCAAGACACCCACTAAGTACCCCCCCCCCCCCCCAACACCTCCCTAAGTACCCCCCTAAGTACCCCCCTAAGTATCACCCCAAGACCCCCCTTAGTACCCCCCCACCCCCAGGCCCCCCTAAGTACTCCCCTAAGTACCCCCCAAGTCCCCCTAAGTACCACCATATGTACCCCCCTAAGTACCGTCCCTAGACCACCCTAAGTACCCCCCTAAGTAACCCCCCCCAAGACCTCCCTAAGTACCCCCCCTAAGTACCCCTCTAAGTACCCCCCTAAGTATCACCCCAAGACCCCCCCTTAGTACCCCCCACCCCCAGGCCCCCCTAAGTATCCCCCTAAGTACCTCCCCAAGACCCCCCTAAATACCACTCTAAGTCCCCCCACCAAGACCCCCCCTAAGTACCCCCCAAGACCCCCCTAAATACCCCCCTAAGTACCCTTCCCCCCAAGTTCCCCCTAAGACCTCTTAAGTACCCCCATAAGACCCCCCTAAGTTCCCCCATAAATCCCCCCCCATGACCCCCCTAAGTACCCCCTTAAGTACACCCCCAAGACCCCCTTAAGTACCCCCTTAAGTACCCCCCAAGACCTCCCTAAGTACCCCCCTAAGTACCCCCCAAGAGCCCCCTAAGTACCCCAATAAGTATCCCCCCAAGACCCCCCTAAGTACCCCCCTAAGTACCCCCCCCAAGACCCCCCTAAATAGCCCACTAAGTACCCCCCCCAAGACCGCCCTAAGTACCCCCCCCAAGACCCTTCTAAGTACACCCCTAATGACACCCCCAAGACCCCCCTAAGTACCCC
>NW_027117225.1:0-24602 GCF_024137725.1 Prorops nasuta | reverse complement strand
CGGTATGGAGATCCCGGACGATGCAGCGCACCATCTTTTTGTTTGCCCGAAGTGGAATCTTCAACGGGAATCTCTGTGGGATTTGGCTACGCCACCAACACCGGAGAATCTTATCGATTTCCTAAAAAGTCGGAATAAATGGCAGGACTTTCGAAGATTTTGTAGAGACACGTTAATGTCCAAGGACGAGTCGATCCGCGACAGAGTGATAGGACAACGGGTTGGAGGGCCATTAAGGGTAGAGTTGGGAAGCGCGGAAAGTCATGGCTAGGAAAGAAGATGACGGTTAGGCGTTTCGCCTGAAGGGTGATGATGGGCGGGGGAAGGGGTGAAGCATGCCTCGGTGATTCCACCCCGGACCCTAACCTAAGCCCAGTGTAGGGGTTTTAGTGGGTAAAAGCCCCCGCGTTGCACCACCATGCGGGGGAGTCCCACATAACCTGACCCGGGTAACTGTCCTTCTAAGGACACTGCCCTTGTTAGGGCGGTCCCCGGGGAAGGTATGCATAAAGCATTTCCCCTTCAATTAAAATAGGAAAAAAAAAAAAAAAAAAGGGGGGGTCTTGGGGGGTGTCTTGGGGGGGACTTGGTGGGGGTACTTAGGTTGGGCTTGGGGGGGGGGGCCTTGGGAGGGGAACTTTGGGGGGTACTTAGGGGGGTCTTGGGGGATGACTTGGGGGGGGTCTTGGGAAGGGGACTTGTGGGTGGTACTTTGGGGGGTACTTAGGGGGGTCTTGGGGGGGTGCTTGGGGGGGGTCTTTGGGGGGGGGGGGGCTTGGGGGGGGGACTGGGGGGGGGACTTGGTGGGGTGTATTTTGGGGGATACTTAGGGGGGTACTTAGGAGGGTCTTGGGGGGGACTTGGGAGGGGGTACTAAGGGGGGCCTTGGGGGGGGAACTGGGGTGGGGGGGACTTGGTGGGGTGTACTTTGGGGGATACTTAGGGGGGTACTTAGGAGGGTCTTGGGGGGGGACTTGGGAGGGGGGTACTAAGGGGGTCCTTGGGGGGGGGACTTGGGGGGGGTACTTAGGGGGATCTTGGTGGGGGCTTGAGGGGGATTTGGGGGAGGGGGGAAATATGTGGGGTTTTGGAGGGGGGACTTGGGGGGGGGGGGTGCTTAGGGGGGTAATTTGAAGGGGTCTTGGGGGGACCTGCGGGCGGGGCTTGGGGGGGGACCTGGGGTGGGGCTTGGGGGGGGACCTGGGGGCGGGGCTTGGGGGGGGGACTTGGGGTTGGGTCTTGGGGGGGGGGACTTGGTGAGGGGTACTTTGGGGGGTAATTAGGGGGGTACTTAGGGGGGTCTAGGGGCGAGGACTTGGGGGGGGGGGACTTGTGGGGGTACTTAGGGGGGTTTTGGTAGGTGACTTGGGGGGGTTTGGTAAAATATGTGGGTCTTGGGGGGGGACTTGGGAGGGTTACTTAGGGGGTTACTTTGATGGGGTCTTGGGGGGACCTGGGGGCGGGGCTTAAGGTGGGTCTTAGGGGGGTCTTGGGGAGTGGAATGTGGGGGGGTACTTAAGGGGGTACTTAGGGGGGACTTGGGGGTGGTACTTAGGGGGGTCTTGGGGGGGGGGGCCTTGGGGAGTGGAATGTGGGGGGTACTTTGGGGGGGTACTTAGGGGGGTCTTGGGGGGGTGCTTGGGTGGGGGGGACTTGGAAGGGGGGTACTTAGGGGGGTCTTGGGGGGGGACTTGGGGGGGACTTGGGGGGTGGTCTTTGGGGGGGACTTGGGGGGGGGGGTACTAAGGGGGGCCTTGGGGGGGGACTTGGGTGGGTTACTTAGGGGGATCTTGGGGGGGGCTTGGGGGGGATTTGGGGGAGGGGGGAAATATGTGGGTTTTGGAGGGGGACTTGGGGGGGGGGGGTACTTAGGGGGTTAATTTGAAGGGGTCTTGGGGGGACCTGCGGGCGGGGCTTGGGGGGGGGACCTGGGGTGGGGCTTGGGGGGGGACCTGGGGGCGGGGCTTGGGGGGGGACTTGGGGTTGGGTCTTGGGGGGGGGGACTTGGTGAGGGGTACTTTGGGGGGTAATTAGGGGGGTACTTAGGGGGGTCTAGGGGCGAGGACTTGGGGGGGGTACTTAGGGGGGTTTTGGTAGGTGACTTGGGGGGTTGGTAAAATATGTGGGTCTTGGGGGGGGGACTTGGGAGGGTTACTTAGGGGGTTACTTTGATGGGGTCTTGGGGGGACCTGGGGGCGGGGCTTAAGGGGGGTCTTAGGGGGGTCTTGGGGAGTGGAATGTGGGGGGTACTTAAGGGGGTACTTAGGGGGGACTTGGGGGTGGTACTTAGGGGGGGTCTTGGGGGGGGGGGCCTTGGGGAGTGGAATGTGGGGGGTACTTTGGGGGGTACTTAGGGGGGTCTTGGGGGGGTGCTTGGGTGGGGGGGGACTTGGAAGGGGGGTACTTAGGGGGGTCTTGGGGGGGGACTTGGGGGGGACTTGGGGGGTGGTCTTTGTGGGGGACTTGGGGGGGGGTACTAAGGGGGGCCTTGGGGGGGGACTTGGGTGGGTTACTTAGGGGGATCTTGGGGGGGGCTTGGGGGGGGACTTGGGGGAGGGGGGAAATATGTGGCTTTTGGAGGGGGACTTGGGGGGGGGGGGTACTTAGGGGGTTAATTTGAAGGGGTCTTGGGGGGGGACTTGGGGTTGGGACTTGGGGGGGGGTCTTTGGGGGTTGTACTTAGGGGGTTCTTGGGGGGGGACTTGGGGGTCGTACTTAGTGTGGTCTTGGAGGGGGTTCTTTGGGGGTACTTGGAGGGGGACTTGGGGGGGGGGACATTGGGGGGTACTTAGGGGGTTCTTGGGGGGGGACTTGGGGGGGGGGTACTTTGGGGGGTACTTAGGGGGGGTACTTAGGGGAGTCTTAGGGGGGGACTTGGGGGGAAGACTTGGGGGGGTTACTTGGGGGGTACTTAAGGGGGTACTTAGGGGGTCTTGGGGGGGGGGGACTTGGGGCTGTACATAGGGGGGTCTTGGGGGGGGACTTGGGGGGGGAACTTAGGGGGTTAATTTGAAGGGTTCTTGGGGGGACCTGGGGGCGGGGCTTGGGGGGGGGACTTGGGTGTGGGATTTGGGGGGGGGGGTCTTTGGGGGTTGTACTTAGGGGGTTCTTGGGGGGGGGGGACTTTGAGGGTACTTAGGTGGGTCTTGGGGGGGGACTTGGGGGTGGTACTTAGGGGAGTCTTAGGGGGGGACTTGGGGGGAAGACATGGGGGGGTTACTTGGGAGGGGACTTGTGGGGGTACTTTGGGCGGTACTTAAGGGGGGTCTTGGGGGGGACTTGTGGGAGGGGTACTAAGGGGGGCCTGGGTGGGGACTTTGGGGGGGTACTTAGGGGGATCTTGGGGGGGGCTTGGGGGGGGCTTGGGGGGGGCTTGGGGGGGGTTTGGGGGGGGACTTGGGGGAATGGTACTAAGGGGGGCCTAGGGGGGGGAACTTGGGGGGGGTACTTAGGGAGGGGGGGGACTTGGGGGTTGTACTTAGGGGGGCCTTGGGGGGGGACTTGGGGGCGGTATTTAGGGGAGTCTTAGGGGGGGACTTGGGGGAATACATGGGTGGGTTACTTGGGAGGGGACTTGTGGGGGTACTTTGGGCGGTACTTAAGGGGGGTCTTGGTGGGGACTTGTGGGAGGGGTACTAAGGGGGGCCTGGGGGGGGGACTTTGGGGGGGTACCTAGGGGGATCTTGGGGGGGGCTTGGGGGGGGACTTGGGGGAGGGGTACTAAGGGGGGCCTTGGGGGGGACTTTGGTGGGGGACTTGGGGGGGGGGGTACTTAGGCAGGGGGGGGGACTTGGTGGTTGTACTTAGGGGGGTCTTGGGGGGGGGACTTGGGGGGCGGTACTTTGGTTGGTACTTAGGGGGGTACTTAGGGGAGTCTTTTGGGGGGACTTGGGGGGAAGACATTGGGGGGTTACTTTGGGGGGTACTTAAGGGGGGTCTTGGGGGGGTCTTGGGGGAGGGGTACTAAGGGGGGCCTGGGGGGGTGACTTGGGGGGGGGACTTGGTGGGGGGGACTTGGTGGGGGGTACTTGGTGAGGGGTACTTTGGGGGGTAATTAGGGGGGTACTTAGGGGGGTCTAGGGGCGAGGACTTAGGGGGGGGGACTTGGGGGGGTACTTAGGGTGGTTTTGGTAGGTGACTTGGGGGGGGTAAAATATGTGGGTCTTGGGGGGGGACTTGGGAGGGTTACTTAGGGGGTTACTTTGATGGGGTCTTGGGGGGACGGGGGGGCGGGGCTTAAGAGGGGAATGGGGGGGGGGACTTGGTGGGGGGTACTTTGGGGGGTAATTACAGTGGTACTTAGGGGGGTTAAGGGGGTGGACTTGGAGGGGGGTACTTAGGGGGGTGTTTTGGGGGGATATTTGGGGGGTGGGGCTTGGGGGGGGTACTTAGGGGGGTTTTGGGGGGTGGTATTTGGGGGGGGGGTTTTGGGGGGGGGGTTTTGGGGGGGGGGGTACTTAGTGTGGTACTTAGGAGGGTCTTGGGGGGAAGACTTGGGGGGGGGGGGGACTTGGAGGGCGTTACTTAGGGGGGTTCTGGGGGGGGGGTTTGGGGGGGAACTTGGAAGGGGGTACTTTGGGGGGTACTTAGGGGGGGTATTTAGGGGTGTCTTGGGGTGGGGACTTGGGGGGGGGTACTTTTTAGGGGTACTTAAGGGAGTACTTAGGGGGGTCTTGGGGGGGGTCTTGGGGAGTGGAATGTGGGGGGTACTTTGGGGGGTACTTAGGGGGGTCTTGGGGGGTCTTGGGGGGTGATTTGGGGGGGCCTGGGGGGGGACTTGGGGGGGGGGTGTACTTTGGAGGGTACTTAGGGGGGTCTTGGGGGGGTGCTTGGGGGGGGACTTGGGAGGGACTTGGGGGGGGGGTCTTTGGGGGGGGCTTGGGAAGGGGGGTCTTTGGGGGGGGGCTTGGGGGGGACTAGGGGGGGGGGGGACTTGGTGGGGTGTACTTTGGGGGATACTTAGGGGGGGTACTTAGGAAGGTCTTGGGGGGGACTTGGGAGGGGGGGTACTAAGGGGGGCCTTGGGGGGGGACTTGGGTGGGGTACTTAGGGGGTTAATTTGAAGGGGTCTTGGGGGGACCTGGGGGCGGGGCTTGGGGGGGGGACTTGGGGTTGGGACTTGGGGGGGGGTCTTTGGGGGTTGTACTTAGAGGGTTCTTGGGGGGGGACTTGGGGGGGGGACTTGGTGGTGGGACTTGGGGGGGGGGACTTTGGGAGTACTTAGGGGGGTCTTGGGGGGTTGTACTTAGGGGGTTCTTGGGGGGCGACTTGGGGGGGACTTGGGGGGGGGGACTTTGGGGGTACTTAGGGGGGTCTTGGGGGTGTCTTAGGGGGGACTTGGTGGGGGTACTTAGGGAGGGGGGGGACTTGGGGGTTGTACTTAGGGGGGTCTTGGGGGGGGACTTGGGGGGGGGGACGGGGGGGGGGGGGTACTTTGGTGGGTACTTAGGGGGGTACTTAGGGGAGTCTTAGGGGGGGACTTGGGGGGAAGAATTGGGGGGGTTACTTGGGGGTGGACTTGTGGGTGTACTTTGGGGGGTACTTAAGGGGGGTCTTGGGGGGGACTTGTGGGAGGGGTACTAAGTGGGTCCTGGGGGGGTACTTTGGGGGGTACTTAGGGGGATCTTGGGGGGGGCTTGGGGGGGGACTTGGGGGAGGGGTACTAAGGGGGGCCTTGGGGGGGGACTTTGGTGGGGGGACTTGGGGGTTGTACTTAGGGGGGTCTTGGGGGGGGGACTAGGGGGGCGGTACTTTGGGGGGTACTTAGGGGGGTACTTAGGGGAGTCTTATGGGGGGACTTGAGGGGAAGACATGGGGGGGTTACTTGGGGGGGGACTTGTGGGAGTACTTTGGGGGGTACTTAAGGGGGGTCTTGGGGGAGACTTGGGGGAGGGGTACTAAGGGGGGCCTGGGGGGGGTACTTTGGAGGGTACTTAGGGGGATCTTGGGGGGGGACTTTGGTGGGGGACTTGGGGGGGACTTGGGGAAGGGGTACTAAGGGGGGCCTGGGGGGGGACTTTGTGGGGTACTTAGGGGGATCTTGGGGGGGGCTTGGGGGGGGACTTGGGGGAGGGGTACTAAGGGGGGCCTTGGGGGGGGGACTTGGGGGGGGGGATTTATGGGGGTTCTTAGGGGGGTCTTGGGGGGGGTCTTGGGGGGGGGCCTGGAGGGGGGAACTTTGGGGGGTACTTAGGGGGGTCTTGGGGGGTGACTTGGGGGGGGGGACTTGGTGGGGGGGACTTGGTGGGGGGTACTTTGGGGGGGTACTTAGGGGGTTCTAGGGGCGAGGACTTGGGGGGGGGGACTTGGGTGGGTACTTAGGGGGGTTTTGGGGGGGACTTGGGGGGGGGGGGGTACTAAGGGGGGCCTTGGGGGGGACTTGGGTGGGGTACTTAGGGGGATCTTGGGGGGGTTTGGGGTGGGACTTGGGGGAGGGGGGAAATATGTGGGTTTTGGAGGGGGACTTGGGGGGGGGGGTACTTAGGGGGTTAATTTGAAGGGGTCTTGGGGGGACCTGGGGGTGGGGCTTGGGGGGGGACTTGGGGTTGTGGACTTGGGGGGGGGGGGGTCTTTGGGGGTTGTTCTTAGGGCGTTCTTGGGGGGGGACTTGGGGGTCGTACTTAGTGTGGTCTTGGAGGGGGTTCTTGAGGGGGACTTGGGGGGGGGGGGACATTGGGGGTACTTAGGGGGTTCTTGGGGGGGGACTTGGTGGGGGGGTACTTTGGGGGGTACTTAGGGGGGGTACTTAGGGGAGTCTTAGGGGGGGACTTGGGGGGAAGACTTGGGGGGGTTACTTGGGGGGTACTTAAGGGGGTGCTTAGGGGGGTCTTGGGGGGGGGACTTGAGGGGGGGACTTGGGGCTGTACATAGGGGGTTCTTGGGGGGGGGACTTTGAGGGTACTTAGGTGGGTCTTGGGGGGGGACTTGGGGGCGGTACTTAGGGGAGTCTTAGGGGGTCTTGGGGGGAAGACATGGGGGGGTTACTTGGGAGGGGACTTGTGGGGGTACTTTGGGCTGTACTTAAGGGGGGTCTTGGGGGGGACTTGTGGGAGGGGTACTAAGGGGGGCCTGGGGGGGGACTTTGGGGGGTACCTAGGGGGATCTTGGGGGGGGCTTGGGGGGGGACTTGGGGGAGGGGTACTAAGGGGGGCCTTGGGGGGGACTTTGGTGGGGGACCTGGGGGGGGGGGGTACTTAGGAAGGGGGGGGACTTGTGGGTTGTACTTAGGGGGGTCTTGGGGGGGGGACTTGGGGGGCGGTACTTTGGTTGGTACTTAGGGGGGTACTTAGGGGAGTCTTATGGGGGGACTTGGGGGGAAGACATTGGGGGGTTACTTGGGGGGGGACTTGTGGGGCTACTTTGGGGGGTACTTAAGGGGGGTCTTGGGGGGGTCTTGGGGGAGGGGTACTTAGGGGGGCCTGGGGGGGTGACTTGGGGGGGGGACTTGGTGGGGGGGACTTGGTGGGGGGGTACTTGGTGAGGGGTACTTTGGGGGGTAATTAGGGGGGGTACTTAGGGGGGTCTAGGGGCTAGGACTTGGGGGGGGACTTGGGGGGGGTACTTAGGAGGGTTTTGGTAGGTGATTTGGGGGGGGGGTAAAATATATGGGTCTTGGGGGGGGACTTGGGAGGGTTACTTAGGGGGTTACTTTGAAGGGGTCTTGGGGGGGGGTAATTGTTGGGGGGGGGGGGGTTTGGGGGGGGGTACTTAGTGTGGGTGATACTTAGGGGGGTACTTAGGGTGGTCTTGGGGGGGACTTGGGAGGGGGGTACTAAGGGGGGTACTTAGGGGGGTACTTAGGGGGGGTACTTAGGGGAGTCTTAGGGTGGGACTTGGGGGGAAGACTTGGGGGGGTTACTTGGGGTGGTACTTAAGGGGGTCTTGGGGGGGGGGGTACTTTGGGGGGTACTTAGGGGGGTACTTAGGGGGGTCTTAGGGGGGGACTTGGGGGGAAGACTTGGGGGGATTACTTGGGGTGGGACTTTTGGGGGTACTTTGGGGGGTACTTAAGGGGGTACTTAGGGGGTCTTGGGGGGTGACTTGGGGGGGGGGGGGGTACTTTGGTGGGTACTTAGGGGGGTACTGAGGGGGGTCTTGGGGGGGACTTGGGGGAGGGGGTACTAAGGGGGGCCTGGGGGGGGGACTTTGAAGGGTACTTAGGGGGATCTTGGGGGGGGCTTGGGGGGGGACTTTGGTGTGGGACTTGGGGGAGGTACGTTGGGGGGTTCCTAAGGGGGGTACTTAGGGGGGTGCTTAGGGGGGTCTTGGAGGGGGGACTTGGGGGGGGGGGGATTTGGGGGTGGTACTTAGGGAGGTCTTGGGGGGGTACTTAGGGGGGTACTTAGGGGGGTACTTAGGGGGGTCTTGGGTGGTACTTGGGGGGGACTTGGGTGGGTGACTAGGGGGGGGACTTGGGGTTGGTACTTAGGGGGGTCTTGGGGGGGACTTGGGGGTGGTACTTAGGGGGGTCTTGGAGGGGACTTGGGGGGGATTTGGGGGGGGGGGGTAATTAGGGTGATACTTAGGGGGGTCTTGGGGGGTGGCTTGGGGGGGCCTAAAGCGGGGGACTTGGGGGGGGTACTTTGGGGGTTACTTAGGGGGGTCTTGGGGGGGGATTTAGGGGGGGGGGTACTTAGGAAGGTCTTGGCGGGGGACTTGGGGGGGGGGGGGTACTTAGAGGGATACTTAGGGGGGTCTTGGGGGGGGCTTGGGGGGCCTAAAGGGGGGGACTTGGGGGGGGTACTTAGGGGGGTCTTAGGGGGGTCTTGGGGCGGGTCTTGGGGGGGGACTTGGAGGGGGTACTTTGGGTGGTACTTAGGGGGGTCTTGGGGGGTGACTTGGGGGGGAGACTTGGTGGGGGGTACTTTGGGGGGTAATTAGGGTGGTACTTAGGGGGGTGTAGGGGGGAGGACTTGGGGGGGGGGTACTTGGGGGGATACTTAGGGGGGGTTTTGGGGGGGGCTTGGGGGGCCTAAAGTGGGGAGTACTTTAGGGGGTACTTAGGGGGGTCTTAGGGGGGGACTTGGACGGGGGGGATTTGGGGGTGGTACTTAGGGGGTTCTTGGGGCGGGTCTTGGGGGAGGACTTGGAGGGGATACTTTGGGTGGTACTTAGTGGGGTCTTAGAGGGGACTTGGGGGGGGCTACTTAGGGGGGCCTTGGTGGTGTCTTGGGGGGGACTTGGTGGGGGTACTTAAGGGGGTCTTGGGGGTTGACCTGGGGGGGGGACTTGGTGGGGGGTACTTTGGGGGGTAATTAAGGGGGGTACTTAGGGGGGTGTAGGGGGGAGGACTTGGGGGGGGACTTGGGGTGGTACTTAGGGGGGTTTTGGGGGGTGACTTGGGGGGGTGGAAAATATGTGGGTCTTGGGGGGGGACTTGGGGGGGGTACTTCTGGGGATACTTTGAAGGGGTCTTGGGGGGACCTGGGGCGGGGCTTGAGGGGGGAATTGGGGGGGAGGAATTGGGGGTGGTACTTAGTGTGGTCTTGGGGGGGGGTTTTGGGGGGGGCCTTGGGGGGGGGTTCTTTGGGGGGTACTTAGGGGGGTCTTGGGTGGGACTTGGGGGAGCGGTACTAAGGGGGGCCTTGGGTGGGGTTACTTTAGGGTGTACTTAGGGGGGTCTTGGGGGTGTCTTGGGGGGGACTTGGTGGGGGTACTTAAGGGGGGCTTGGGGGGGGACTTGGGGGGGGGGACTTTGGGGGGGTAATTAGGGGGGTACTTAGGGGATCTAGGGGTGAGGACTTGGGGGGGGACTTGGGGGGGGTACTTAGGGGGGTTTTGGTAGGTGACTTGGGGGGATGACTTCGTGGGGGGTACTTTGGGGGGAAAATATGTGGGTCTTGGGGGGAATTTGGGGGGGGGGGTATTGAGGGGGTTACTTTGGGGGGGTCTTAGAGGGACCAGGGGGCGGGGCTTGGGGGGTGGACTTGGGGGGCGGAATTTTGGAGGGGTCTTTGAGGGGGGGGGTCTTTGGGGCGGGCTTGAGCGGGGACTGGGGGGGGGCACTTATAGGGGGGTACTTTGGGGGGTACTTAAGGGTGTATTTAGGGTGGTGCTTAGGGAGGTCTTGGTGGGGGACTTGTGGGGGGGACTTGGGGGGGGGGGGTACTTAGGGGGTTCTTGGAGGGGACTTGGGGGGTTACTTAGGGGGGCCTTGGGAGTGTCTTGGGGGGGACTTTGTGGGGGAACTTAGGGGGGCTTGGGGGGGACTAGGGGGTGGCGTACTAAGGGGGGCCTTGGGGAGGGGGGACTTTGGGGGGGTACTTAGGGGGGTCTTGGTGGTGTCTTGGGGGGGACTTGGTTGGGGTACTTAGGGGGGGCTTGGGGGGTGTCTTGAGGGGGGGGACTTTGTGGGGTACTTAGGGGGGTCTTGGGGGGTGACTTGGGGGGGGGGACTAGGGGGGGCACTTTAGGGGGGACTTGGGGGGGGGGGGGTACTTAGGAAGGTCTTGGCGGGGGACTTGGGGGAGGGGTACTTAGGGGGATACTTAGGGGGGTCTTGGGGGGTGACTTGGGGGGGGGACTTGGTGGGTGGTACTTTGGGGGGTAATTAGGGGGGTACTTAGGGGGGTGTAGGGGGGATCACTTGGGAGGGTACTTAGGGGGGTTTTGGGGGGTGACTTGGGGGGGGGGGGAAATATGTGGGTCTTGGGGGGGGACTTGGGTGGGGTACTTAGGGGGGTCTTGGGGGGGACTAGGGGGGGGGGTACTAAGGGGTGCCTTGGGGGGGGGGACTTTGGGGGGTGCTTAGGGGGGTCTTGGGGGTGTCTTGGGGGGGACTTGGTGGTGGTACTTAGGGGGGGCTTGGGGGGTGTCTTGAGGGGGGGACTTTGGGGGGTACTTAGGGGGGTCTTGGGGAGTGACTTGGGGGGGGGACTAGGGGGGGCACTTGGGGGGGGACTTGGGGGGGGGGTACTTAGGTAGGTCTTGGCGGGGGGACTTGGGGGAGGGGTACTTAGAAGGATACTTAGGGGGGTCTTGGGGGGGGCTTGGGGGGCCTAAAGAGGGGGACTTGGGGGGGGGGGGTACTTTAGGGGGTACTTAGGGGGGTCTTAGGGGGGGACTTGGGCGGGGGGGATTTGGGGGTGGTACTTAGGGGGGTCTTGGGGCGGGTCTTGGGGGGGGACTTGGAGGGGGTACTTTGGGGGGTACTTAGTGGGGTCTTGGAGGGGACTTGGGGGGGGGCTACTTAGGGGGGCCTTGGGGGTGTCTTGGGGGGGACTTGGTGGGGGTACTTAGGGGGGTTTTGGTAGGTGACTTGGGGGGGGTAAAATATGTGGGTCTTGGGTGGGGAATTGGGGGGGGGGACTTAAGGGTGGTACTTATGGGAGTCTTGGGGGGGAACTTGGGGGAAGACCAGGGGTGGTACTTAGGGGGTTCTTGGGGGGTGACTTGGGGGGGGGGGGGACTTGGTGGGGGGTACTTTGGGGGGTAATTAGGGGGGTACTTAGGGGGGTTTTTGGGGGGTGACTTGGGTGGGGGGAAATATGTGGGTCTTGGAGGGGGACTTGGGTGGGGTACTTAGGGGGTCTTTGGGGGGACTAGGGGGTGGGGTACTAAGGGGGGCCTTGGGGGGGTGGGACTTTGGGTGGTACTTAGGGGGGTCTTGGGGGTGTCTTGGGGGGGACTTGGTGGTGGTACTTAGGGAGGGCTTGGGGGGTGTCTTGGAGGGGGGGACTTTGGGGGGTACTTAGGGGGGTCTTGGGGGGTGACTTGAGGGGGGGACTAGGGGGGGCACTTGGGGGGGGACTTGGGGGGGGGGGGGGTACTTAGGAAGGTCTTGGCGGGGGACTTGGGGGAGGGGGTACTTAGGGGGATACTTAGGGGGGTCTTGGGGGGGGCTTTGGGGGCCTAAGGGGGGGACTTGGGGGGGGGGGTACTTTGGGGGGTACTTAGGGGGGTCTTAGGGGGGGACTTGGGCGGGGGGGATTTGGGGGTGGTACTTAGGGGGGTCTTGGGGCGGGTCTTGGGGGGGGACTTGGAGGGGGTACATTGGGGGGTACTTAGTGGGGTCTTGGAGGGGACTTGGGGGGGGGCTACTTAGGGGGGCCTTGGGGGTGTCTTGGGGGGGACTTGGTGGGGGTACTTAGGGGGGTTTTGGTAGGTGACTTGGGGGGGGTAAAATATGTGGGTCTTGGGGGGGGGGACTTGGGAGGGTTACTTAGGGGGTTACTTTGAAGGGGTCTTGGGGGGACCTGGGGGCCGGGCTTAAGGGGGGACTTGGGGGGGGGGACTTGGAGGGGGGTCTTTGGGTGGGCTTAAGGGGGGACATGGAGGGAGGGGACTTGGTGGGGGGGTACTTTGGGGGGTAATTACAGGGGTACTTAGGGGGGTTAAGGGGGGTGAACTTGGAGGGGGGGTACTTAGGGTGGTGTTTTGGTGGGATCTTGGGGGGGGGCTTTGAGGGGGGACTTGGTGGGGTATTTGGGGGGGGGGGTTGGGGGTGGGGTACTTAGGGGGGTTTTGGTAGGTGACTTGGGGGGGGTAAAATATGTGGGTCTTGGGGGGGGACTTGGGAGGGTTACTTAGGGGGTTACTTTGAAGGGGTCTTGGGGGGACCTGGGGGCGGGGCTTAAGGGGGGACTTGGGGGGGGGACTTGGGGTGGGTTCTTTGGGGGGTAATTACAGGGGTACTTAGGGGGGTTAAGGGGGGTGGACTTGGAGGGGGGTACTTAGGGGGGTGTTTTGGGGGGATCTTGGGGGGTGGCTTTGAAGGGGGACTTGGGGGGTGGATACTTAGGGGGGTCTTGGGGGGGGTATGTGGGGGGGTGGTTGGGGGGGGGGGTATGTGGGGGGGGTTGGGGGGGGGGTACTTAGTGTGGTACTTAGGAGGGTCTGGGGGGGAAGACTTGGGGGGGGGGGGGGACTTGTAGGGCGTTACTTAGGGGGGTGCTTAGGGGGGTTCTTAGGGGGGGGGGGGGTTTGGGGGGGGATCTTGGAAGGGGGACTTTGGGGGGGTACTTAGGGGGGTACTTAGGGGTGTCTTGGGGTGGGGACTTGGGGGGGGGTACTTTTAGGGGTACTTAAGGTGGTACTTAGGGGGGACTTGGGGGTGGTACTTAGGGGGGTCTTGGGGGGGGGCATTGGGGGAGGTCTTGGGGAGGGGACTTGTGGGGGGTACTTTGGGGGGTACTTAGGGGGGTCTTGGGGGGTCTTGGGGGGTGCTTGGGGGAAGGGGACTTGGAAGGTGGTTCTTAGGGGGGTCTTGGGGGGGGGGACTTGGGAGGGGGTCTTAGGGGGGGACTTATGGGGGGTACTTTGGGGGTTACTTATGGTGGTACTTAGGAGAGTCTTAGGGGGGTGCTTGGGGGGAAGACTTGGGGGGGTGACTGGGGGGGGGGGACTTGGGGGGGGTACTTTGGGGGGTACTTTAGGGGGTACTTAGGGGGGTGCTTAGGGGGGTCTTGGGGGGGGGGGGACTTGGGGGTTGTACTTAGGGGGGTCTTGGGGGGGGGACTTGATGGTGGTACTTAGGGGGGGTACTTAGGGGGGTTCTAAGGGGGGGGCTTGGGGGGGACTTGGAAGGGGGTACTTGGGGGGGTACTTAGGTTGGTACTTAGGTGGGTTTTGGGTGGGGGACTTAGGGGGGGGGACTTAGGGGGATACTTAGGAGGGGTCTTGGGGGGGGGACTTGGGGGGGTGTACTTTGGGGGGTAATTAGAGGGGTAGTTAGGGGGGTACTTAGAGGGGTCTTGGTGGGGACTTGGAGGGGACTTGGGGGGGGGATTTGGGAGGGGGACTAGGGGGGGGACTTGGGTGGGGGGGGACTTGGGGGGGGGGGACTTGAAGGGGTATATAGGGGGGTTTTGGTGGGTGACTTGGGGGGGGGCTTGGGGGGGGGTACTTGAGGGTAGGACTTTGGGGGGGTCTTTGGGGGTTGTACTTAGGGGGTTCTTGGAGGGGGACTTGGGGGTGGTACTTAGTGTGGTCTTGGGGGGGGTCTTGAGGGGGGGACTTTGGTGGTACTTAGGGGGGTCTTGGGGGTGTCTTGAGGGGGACTTGGTGGGGGTACTTAGGGAGGGGGGGGGACTTGAGGGTGGTACTTAGGGGGGTCTTGGGGGGGTCTTGGGGGGGGACTTGGGGGAGGGGTACTAAGGGGGGCCTTGGGGGGGGATTTTGGGGGGGGACTTGGGGGGGGTACTTTGGGGGGTACTTAAGGGGGTACTTAGGGGGGTGCTTAGGGGGGTCTTGGGGGGGGGACTTGGGCGTGGTACTTAGGGGGGTCTTGGAAGGGGGACTTGGGGGGGTTCTTTGGGGGGTAATTAGAGGGGTACTTAGGGGGGTACTTAGGGGAGTCTTGGGCGGGCTTGTGGGGGGGGGCTTGGTGGGGGACATAGGGGGGGTAATTTGGGTGGTACTTAGAAGGGGTCTAGGGGATGGACTTGGAAGGGGGTACTTAGGGGGCCTGGGAGGGGGGACTTGGGGGGAAGACTTGGGGTGGTGACTTGGGGGGGGACTTGGGGGGGGTACTTTGGGGGGGTACTTAAGGGGATACTTAGGGGGGTCTTGGGGGGGACTTGGGGTTGGTACTTAGGGGGGTCTTGGGGGGGGGTCTGGGGGGGGACTTGGGGGGGGGGGGGGGGTACTTTGGGGGGGTACTTAGGAAGGTCTTGGCGGGGGACTTTGGGGGATACTTAGGGGGGTCTTGGGGGGGGCTTGGGAGGCCAATAGGGGGGGACTTGGGGGGGGTACATTGGGGGGTACTTAGGGGGGTCTTGGGGGGGGGACTTGGTGGGGTACTTAGGGGGGGCTTGTGGGTGTCTTGGGGGGGAATTGGTGGGGGTACATAGGGGGGCTTGGGTGGGGGGAATTCGGGGGGGGGCCTTGGGGGGGGACTTTGGGGGGGTACTTAGGGGGATCTTGGGGGTGGCTTGGGGGGGGACTTGGGGGAGGGGTACTAAGGTGGGCCTTGGGGTGGGACTTTTTGGGGGGGGACTTGGGGGGGGGTACTTTAGGGGGTACTTAAGGGGAGACTTAAAGGGGTCCTTAGGGGGGTCTTGGGGGGTGACTTGGTGGGGGGGACTTAGTGGGGGGTACTTTGGGGGGTAATTAGGGGGGGTACTTAGGGGGGGTCTAAGGGGGAGGACTTGGGGGGGGACTTGGGGGGGGTATATAGTGGGGTTTTGGAGGGTGATTTGGGGGGGGGTTTGGGGGGGGACTTGAGTGTGGGACTTTGGGGGGGACTTTGGGGGTTGTACTTAGGGGGTTCTTGGGGGGGGACTTGGGGGTGGTACTTAGTGTGGTCTTGGGGGGGGTCTTGAGGGGGGGACTTTGGTGGTACTTAGGGGGGTCTTGGGGGTGTCTTGAGGGGGACTTGGTGGGGGGTACTTAGGGAGGGGGGGGACTTGAGGGTGGTACTTAGGGGGGTCTTGGGGGGGTCTTGGGGGTGGTCTTGGGGGGGGGACTTGGGGGGGGGTACTTTGGGGGGGTACTTAGGGGGGGTACTTAGGGGAATCTTAGGGGGGTACTTGGGGGGAAGACTTGGGGGTGGTGACTTGGGGGGGGACTTGGGGGGGGTACTTTGGGGGGTACTTAAGGGGGTACTTAGGGTGGTGCTTAGGGAGGTCTTGGGGGGGTGTCTTGGGGGGGGGGACTTGCTGGTGGTACTTAGGGGGGTCTTGGGGGGGGCTTGGGGTTGGTACTTAGGGGGGTTTTGGTGGGGGGTCTTGGGGGGGGGATTTGGGGGGGGGTACTTTGGGGGGTACATAGGGGGGTACTTAGGGGGGTACTTAGGGGGGGTCTTGGTGGGGACTTGGGGGGGGACTTTGGGGGGGGGGAACTTGGGAGGGGGACTAGGGGGGGACTTGTGGGGGGGGACTTGGGGGGGGTACTTAGTGGGGTACTTAGGAAGGTCTTGGCGGTGGACTTGGGGGGGGGGTGTACTTTGCTGGGTACTTAGGGGGGTCTTGGGGGGGTGCTTGGTGGGGGGACTTGGAAGGGGGGTACTTAGGGGGGTCTTGGGGGGGGGACTTGGGAGGAGGTTTTAGGGGGGGACTTACTTGGGGGTGGTACTTTGGGGGGTACTTAGGGGGGTACTTAGGGGAGTGTTAGGGGGGGACATGGGGGGAAGACTTGGGGGGGGTGACTTGGGGGGGGGGACTTGTGGGGGGTACTTTGGTGGGTACTTAAGGGGGTGCTTAGGGGGGTGCTTAGGGGGGTGCTTAGGGGGGTCTTGGGGGGGGGACTTGGGGGGGTGGGTACCTAGGAAGGTCTTTGGGTGGGGCTTGGGGGGGACTTGGGGGGCGGTCTATGGGGGGTGTCTTGGGGGGGGGGGGTCCATGGATGTGTCTTGGGGGGGAATTGGTGGGGGTACATAGGGGGGGGCTTGGGGGGGGGGGGAATTGGGGGGGGGGGACTTGGAAGGGGGGGTACTTAGGGGTGGTCTTGGAGGGGGACTTGGGGGGAGGGGTACTAAGGGGGGCCTTGGGGGGGGACTTTGGGTGGTACTTAAGGGGGGGTACTTAGGGGGGTGCTTAGGGAGGTCTTGGGGGGGGGGTCTTGGGGGGGGGACTTGGGGGTGGTACTTAGGGGGGTCTTGGGGGGGGGGGGAACTTTGGGGGGTACTTAGGGGGGTACTTAGGGGGGTCTTGGTGGGGACTTGGGGGGGACTTGGGGGGGGGACTTGGGAGGGTGACTAGGGGGGGGACTTGGGGGGGGGTATTTAGGAAGGTCTTGGCGGGGTACTTAGGGGAAACTTAGGGGGGTCTTGGGGGGGCTTGGGGGGCCTAAAGTGGGGGGACTTGGGGGGGGGGGGGGTACTTTGGGAGGGTACTTAGGGGGTTCTTCGGGGGGGGGCTTGGGGGGGCCTAAAGGGAGGGACTTGGGGGGGGGGTACTTTGGGGGGTACTTAGGGGGGGTCTTGGGGGGGACTTGGGTGGGGGGGTACTAAGGGGGACTTTGGGGGGGGATTTGGGGGGGGGTGCTTTGGGTGGTACTTAAGGGGGGTACTTAGGGGGGTGCTTAGGGGGGGTCTTGGGGGGGGGACTTGGAAGGGGGGTAATTAGGGGGGTCTTGAAGGGGGGAACTTGGGAGGGGGACTTAGGGGGGGACTTGAGGGGGGTACTTAAGACGGTACTTAGTGGGGGTACTTAGGGGAGTCTTAGGGGGGGACTTGGGGGGAAGACTTGGGGTGGTGACTTGGGGGGGGGACTTGGGGGGGGTACTTTGGTGGGTACTTAAGGGGGTACTTAGGGGTGTGCTTAGGGAGGTCTTGGGGGTGGGTCTTGGGGGGGGGGACTTGGGGGTGCTACTTAGGAGGGTCTTGGGGGGGACTTGGGGTTGGTACTTAGGGGGGTCTTGGGGGGGGGGTCTTGGGGGGGGACTTGGGGGGGGGGGTACTTTGGGGGGTACTTAGGAAGGTCTTGGCGGGGGACTTTGGGGGATACTTAGGGGGGTCTTGGGGGGGGCTTGGGGGGCCAATAGGGGGGGACTTGGGGGGGGGTACTTAGGGGGGTCTTGGGGGGGGGACTTTGTGGTGGTACTTAGGGGGGGCTTGGGGGTGTCTTGGGGGGGAATTGGTGGGGGGTACATAGGGGGGCTTGGGTGGGGGGAATTCGGGGGGGGCCTTGGGGGGGGACTTTGGGGGGGTACTTAGGGGGATCTTGGTGGTGGCTTGGGGGGGGACTTGGGGGAGGGGGTACTAAGGTGGGCCTTGGGGGGGGACTTTTTGGGGGGGGACTTGGGGGGGGGGGTACTTTAGGGGGGTACTTAAGGGGGTACTTAAAGGGGTCCTTAGGGGGGTCTTGGGGGGTGACTTGGGGGGGGGGGGGACTTGGTGGGGGGGTACTTTGGGGGGGTAATTAGGGTGGTACTTAGGGGGGTCTAGGGGGGGAGGACGTGGGGGGGGACTTGGGGGGGTATATAGGGGGGTTTTGGAGGGTGACTTGGGGGGCGGGGGGCTTGGGGGGGGACTTGAGGGTGGGACTTTGGGGGGGTCTTTGGGGGTTGTACTTAGGGGGTTCTTGGGGGGGGACTTGGGGGTGGTACTTAGTGTGGTCTTGGGGGGGGTCTTGAGGGGGGGACTTTGGTGGTACTTAGGGGGGTCTTGGGGGTGCCTTGAGGGGGACTTGGTGGGGGGTACTTAGGGAGGGGGGGGACTTGAGGGTGGTACTTAGGGGGGTCTTGGGGGGGTCTTGGGGGTGGTCTTGGGGGGGGGGACTTGAGGGATGGGGGTACTTTGGGGGGTACTTAGGGGGGGTACTTAGGGGAATCTTAGGGGGGGGACTTGGGGGGGACTTGGGGTGGTGACTTGGGGGGGGACTAGGGGGGGACTTGGGGGGGGACTAGGGGGGGAACTTGGGGGGGGGTACTTAGGGGGGGCTTGGGGGTGTCTTGGGGGGGAATTGGTGGGGGGTACATAGGGGTGGCTTGGGTGGGGGGGAATTGGGGGGGGGCCTTGGAAGGGGGTACTTAGGGTGGTCTTGGGGGGGGACTTGGGGGAGGGGTATTAAGGGGGGGCCTTGGGGGGGGACTTTGGGGGGGGACTTAGGGGGATACTTAGGGGAGGTCTTGGG
Source organism: Prorops nasuta (assembly GCF_024137725.1). Classification (NCBI taxonomy): domain Eukaryota; kingdom Metazoa; phylum Arthropoda; class Insecta; order Hymenoptera; family Bethylidae; genus Prorops; species Prorops nasuta. The sequence continues at coordinate 6,090 of NW_027117225.1, read as the reverse complement.
GGGGGGACTTGGGGTGGGGTGTACTTTGGGGGGTAATTAGAGGGGTACTTAGAGGGGTACTTAGAGGGGTCTTGGAGGGGACTTGGGGGGGGGGGGGGTACTTAGGAAGGTCTTTGGGGGGGGCTAGGGGAGGACTTGGGGGGGGGGGGTCTATGGGGGGGGCTTGGGGGGGGGGTCTATGGGGTGGCTTGGGGGGGGGACTTGGTGTGGTGTACTCTGGGGGATACTTAGGGGGGTACTTAGGGGGGGTCTTGGGGGGGACTTGGGTGGTGGGGTACTAAGGGGGGCCTTGGGGGGGGACTTGGGGGGATACTTAGGGGGGGCTTGGGGGGGGGGAAATGGGGGGAAGGGACTTGGAAGGGGGTACCTAGGGTTGGTCTTGGGGGGGGACTTGGGGGAGGGGGTACTAAGGGGGGCCTTGGGGGGGGGACTTTGGGGGGGGTACTTAGGGGGATCTTGGGGGGGGCTTGGGGGGGGACTTGGGGGAGGGGTACTAAGGGGGGCCTTGGGGGGGGCTTTGGGGGGGGACTTGGGGGGGGTACTTTGGGGGGTACTTAAGGGGGTACTTAGGGGGGTTAAGGGGGGTGGACTTGGAGGGGGGTACTTTGGGGGGTAATTACAGGGGGTACTTAGGGGGGTTAAGGGGGGTGGACTTGGAGGGGGGGTACTTAGGGGGGTGTTTTGGGGGGATCTTGGGGGGCGGCTTTGAAGGGGGACTTGGTAGGTGGGTACTTTGGGGGGTCTTGGGGGGGGTATTTGGGGGGGTGGTATGTGGGGGGGGGTTGGGGGGGGGGTATGTGGGGGGGGGGGTTGAGGGGGGGGTACTTAGTGTGGTACTTAGGAGGGTCTGGGGGGGAAGACTTGGGGGGGGGACTTGGAGGGCGTTACTTAGGGAGGTGCTCAGGGGGGTTCTTAGGGGGGGGGTTTGGGGGGGGAGAACTTGGAAGGGGGACTTTGGGGGGGTACTTAGGGGGGGTACTTAGGGGTGTCTTGGGGGGGGACTTGGTGGTGGTACTTAGGGGGGTCTTGGGGGTGGACTTGGGGGGGGGGAATTGGAGGGGGTTACTTAGGGGGGGTCTTGGGGGGGGGACTTGGGGGGGGGGGGTGTACTTTGGGGGGTAATTAGAGGGGTACTTAGGGGGGGGTACTTAGAGGGGGTCTTGGAGGGGACTTGGGGTGGGGGGGGGACTAGGGGGGCACTTGAGGGGGGACTTGGGAGGGGGGGGTACTTAGGAAGGTCTTGGCGGGGGACTTGGGGGAGGGGTACTTAGGGGGATACTTAGAGGGGGGTCTTGGGGGGGGCTTGGGGGGCCTAAGGGAGGGGGGCCTTGGGGGGGGGGACTTTGGGGGGTACTTAGGGGGGTCTTGGGGGTGTCTTGGGGGGGGACTTGGTGGGGGTACTTAGGAGGGGCTTGGGGGGGGACTTGGTGGGGGTACTTAGGGTGGGGGGGGGACTTGGGGGTTGTACTTAGGGGGGTCTTGGGGGGGGGACTTGGGGGTGGTACTTAGGGGGGTCTTGGAGGGGGGTCTTGGGGGGGGGAATTGGGGAGAGGGGTACTTTGGGGGGTTCTTAGGGGAGTCTTAGGGGCGACTTGGGGGGGGGGGGGGACTTTGGGGGGGTACTTAGGGGGGTCTTGGTGGGTGACTTGGGGGGGGGGGGACTAGGGGGGGCACTTGGGTGGGGACTTGGGAGGGGGGGGGTACTTAGGAAGGTCTTGGCGGTGGACTTGGGGGAGGGGTACTTAGGGGGATACTTAGGGGGGTCTTGGGGGGGGCTTGGGGGGCCTAAGGGGGGGGGGACTTGGGCGGGGGGGTACTTTGGTGGGTACTTAGGGGGGTCTTAGGGTGGGACTTGGGCGGGGGGGATTTGGGGGTGGTACTTAGGGGGGTCTTGGGGCGGGTCTTGGGGGGGGACTTGGAGGGGGTACTTTGGGGGGTACTTAGTGGGGTCTAGGAGGGGACTTGGGGGGGGCTACTTAGGGGGGCCTTGGGGGTGTCTTGGGGGGGGACTTGGTGGGGGTACTTAGGGGGGTTTTGGTAGGTGACTTGGGGGGGGGTAAAATATGTGGGTCTTGGGGGGGGGACTTGGGAGGGTTACTTAGGGGGTTACTTTGAAGGGGTCTTGGGGGGACCTGGGGGCGGGGCTTAAGGGGGGACTTGGGGGGGGGACTTGGAGGGGGGTCTTTGGGTGGTACTTAGGGGGGGTCTTGGGGGGTGAATTGGGGGGGGAGACTTGGTGGGGGGTACTTTGGGGGGTAATTAGGGTGGTACTTAGGGGGGGTCTTGGGGGGGGACTTGGGGGGGGGGACTTGTGGGGGGAACTTAGGGGGGTACTTAGGAAGGTCTTGGTGGGGGACTTGTGGGGGGGACTTGGGGGCGGGGGTACTTAGGGGGTTCTTGGAGGGGACTTGGGGGGTTACTTAGGGGGGCCTTTGGGGGTGTCTTGGGGGGGACTTGGAGGGGGAACTTAGGGGGACTTGGGGGGGGGGGGAATTTAGGGGGTACTTAGGGGGGGTCTTGGGGGGTGACTTGGGGGGGGGACTTGGTGGGGGGGTAATTAGGGGGGTGTAGGGGGGAGGACTTGGGGGGGGGACTTGGATGGGTACTTAGGGGGGTTTGGGGGGGGGGGTCTTGGGGGGGGGGGACTTGGGTGGGGGACTTGGGTGGGGGACTAGGGGGGGGACCTGGGTGGGGGACTTGGGTGGGGACTTGGGGGGGGGGGTACTTAGGAAGGTCTTGGCGGGGGGACTTGGGGGGGGGGTACTTAGAGGGATACTTAGGGGGGTCTTGGGGGGGGGCTTGGGGGGCCTAAAGGGGGGGACTTGGGGGGGGGGGGGTACTTTAGGGGGTACTTAGGGGGGTCTTAGGGGGGTCTTGGGGGCGGGTCTTGGGGGGGGGACTTGGAGGGGGTACTTTGGGTGGTACTTAGGGGGGTCTTGGGGGGTGACTTGGGGGGGAGACTTGGTGGAGGGTACTTTGGGGGGTAATTAGGGTGGTACTTAGGGGGGTGTAGGGGGGAGGACTTGGGGGGGGGGGGTACTTAGGGTGATACTTAGGGGGGTTTTGGGGGGGGGCTTGGGGGGCCTAAAGTGGGGAGTACTTTAGGGGGTACTTAGGGGGGTCTTAGGGGGGGACTTGGACGGGGGGGATTTGGGGGTGGTACTTAGGGGGGTTCTTGGGGCGGGTCTTGGGGGAGGACTTGGAGGGGATACTTTGGGTGGTACTTAGTGGGGTCTTAGAGGGGACTTGGGGGGGCTACTTAGGGGGGCCTTGGTGGTGTCTTGGGGGGGACTTGGTGGTGGTACTTAAGGGGGGTCTTGGGGGTTGACCTGGGGGGGGACTTGGTGGGGGGTACTTTGGTGGGTAATTAAGGGGGGTACTTAGGGGGGTGTAGGGGGGAGGACTTGGGGGGGGGACTTGGGGTGGTACTTAGGGGGGTTTTGGGGGGGTGACTTGGGGGGGTGGAAAATATGTGGGTCTTGGGGGGGGACTTGGGGGGGGGGTACTTCTGGGGATACTTTGAAGGGGTCTTGGGGGGGACCTGGGGCGGGGCTTGAGGGGGGAATTGGGGGGGGGGGAATTGGGGGTGGGTACTTAGTGTGGTCTTGGGGGGGGGGGTTTTGGGGGGGGGCCTTGGGGGGGGTTTCTTTGGGGGGTACTTAGGGGGATCTTGGGTGGGACTTGGGGGAGCGGTACTAAGGGGGGCCTTGGGTGGGGTTACTTTAGGGTGTACTTAGGGGGGTCTTGGGGGTGTCTTGGGGGGGACTTGGTGGGGGTACTTAAGGGGGGCTTGGGGGGGGACTTGGGGGGGGGGGGACTTTGGGGGGGTAATTAGGGGGGTACTTAGGGGATCTAGGGGTGAGGACTTGGGGGGGGACTTGAAGGGGTACTTAGGGGGGTTTTGGTAGGTGACTTGGGGGGATGACTTCGTGGGGGGGTACTTTGGGGGGAAAATATGTGGGTCTTGGGGGGAATTTGGGGGGGGGGGGTATTGAGGGGGGTTACTTTGGGGGGGTCTTAGAGGGACCAGGGGGCGGGGCTTGGGGGGCGGACTTGGGGGGGGGGGAATTTTGGAGGGGTCTTTGAGGGGGGGGGGGGTCTTTTGGGCGGGCTTGAGCGGGGACTGGGGGGGGGGCACTTATAGGGGGGTACTTTGGGGGGTACTTAAGGGTGTATTTAGGGTGGTGCTTAGGGAGGTCTTGGTGGGGGACTTGTGGGGGGGACTTGGGGGGGGGGGGGGGGTACTTAGGGGGTTCTTGGAGGGGACTTGGGGGGTTACTTAGGGGGGCCTTGGGAGTGTCTTGGGGGGGACTTTGTGGGGGAACTTAGGGGGGCTTGGTGGGGACTAGGGGGTGGCGTACTAAGGGGGGCCTTGGGGAGGGGGGACTTTGGGGGGTACTTAGGGGGGTCTTGGTGGTGTCTTGGGGGGGGACTTGGTGGTGGTACTTAGGGGGGGCTTGGGGGGTGTCTTGAGGGGGGGGGACTTTGGGGGGGGTACTTAGGGGGGTCTTGGGGGGTGACTTGGGGGGGGGGACTAGGGGGGGCACTTTAAGGGGGACTTGGGGGGGGGGGGGTACTTAGGAAGGTCTTGGCGGGGGGACTTGGGGGAGGGGTACTTAGGGGGATACTTAGGGGGGTCTTGGGGGGTGACTTGGGGGGGGGACTTGGTGGGTGGTACTTTGGGGGGGTAATTAGGGGGGTACATAGGGGGGTGTAGGGGGGATCACTTGGGAGGGTACTTAGGGGGGTTTTGGGGGGTGACTTGGGGGGGGGGGGGAAATATGTGGGTCTTGGGGGGGGACTTGGGTGGGGTACTTAGGGGGGTCTTGGGGGGGACTAGGGGGTGGGGTACTAAGGGGTGCCTTGGGGGGGGGGGACTTTGGGGGGTGCTTAGGGGGGTCTTGGGGATGTCTTGGGGGGGACTTGGTGGTGGTACTTAGGGGGGGCTTGGGGGAGGTGTCTTGAGGGGGGGACTTTGGGGGGGTACTTAGGGGGGTCTTGGGGAGTGACTTGGGGGGGGGGGGGACTAGGGGGGGCACTTGGGGGGGGGGACTTGGGGGGGGGGTACTTAGGTAGGTCTTGGCGGGGGACTTGGGGGGAGGGGTACTTAGAAGAATACTTAGGGGGGTCTTGGGGGGGGGCTTGGGGGGCCTAAAGAGGGGGACTTGGGGGGGGGGGGGTACTTTAGGGGGGTACTTAGGGGGGTCTTAGGGGGGGGACTTGGGAGGGGGGGATTTGGGGGTGGTACTTAGGGGGGTCTTGGGGCGGGTCTTGGGGGGGGGACTTGGAGGGGGTACTTTGGGGGGTACTTAGAGGGGTCTTGGTGGGGACTTGGGGGGGGCTACTTAGGGGGGCCTTGGGGGTGTCTTGGGGGGGACTTGGTGGGGGGTACTTAGGGGGGTTTTGGTAGGTGACTTGGGGGGGGTAAAATATGTTGGTCTTGGGGGGGGACTTGGGGGGGTGACTTAAGGGTGGTACTTATGGGAGTCTTGGGGGGGAACTTGGGGGAAGACCAGGGGTGGGTACTTAGGGGGTTCTTGGGGGGTGACTTGGGGGGGGGGGGACTTGATGGTGGGTACTTTGGGGGGTAATTAGGGGGGGTACTTAGGGGGGTTTTTGGGGGGTGACTTGGGTGGGGGGAAATATGTGGGTCTTGGAGGGGGACTTGGGTGGGGTACTTAGGGGGTCTTTGGGGGGGACTAGGGGGTGGGGTACTAAGGGGGGCCTTGGGGGGGTGAGACTTTGGGTGGTACTTAGGGGGGTCTTGGGGGTGTCTTGGGGGGGACTTGGTGGTGGTACTTAGGGAGGGCTTGGGGGGTGTCTTGGAGGGGGGGGACTTTGGGGGGGTACTTAGGGGGGTCTTGGGGGGTGACTTGAGGGGGGGACTAGGGGGGGCACTTGGGGGGGGGACTTGGGGGGGGGGTACTTAGGAAGGTCTTGGCGGGGGACTTGGGGGAGGGGGTACTTAGGGGGATACTTAGGGGGGGTCTTGGGGGGGGCTTTGGGGGCCTAAGGGGGGGACATGGGGGGGGGGTACTTTGGGGGGGTACTTAGGGGGGTCTTAGGGGGGGACTTGGGCGGGGGGGATTT
>NW_027117224.1:0-24643 GCF_024137725.1 Prorops nasuta | reverse complement strand
CCTTCACAACATACGGTGAATAACATATTCTCGCTCGGAACTTTGAGTGATTTTTCAGTGAGCCAAAAAGAATACAAAACACGGATATATTCCGCTTAAAAACTTTTCGAACCAACGCTATCTAGCGCTCAGTCACATTAGGGCCATTCGGTCTAAGACACCGACCCGTGACTATGCTGTGCTAAGTTTCATACCTCGAGCAGCTAAGCTCACTCCCAACACTCTTATATGTACGAAAAGGTCCGCCGGCAGAACGGCGACGAGCCGGCTATAACATAGTCGGCCATAGGGCAAACTTCTTCGATAGGACCAAAATCAATGAGGTACTTCAAATGATGAAAAAATATTTGCATAACAAAATACTTGTAAACAAATTCCAATAGTTTTAAATAATAAAATTTTATCTAAGATAACATAGTCCAACGCGGCGCATTGCTTTCGGCCGGCGGACGCAAACGCCTCGCTCGCGAGCGACCCGTCCAACCAGCGGCTAAGTCCAACGCGGCGCATTGCTTTCGGCCGGCGGACGCGAACGCCTCGCTCGCGAGCCGACCCCTCCAACCAGCTGCTAAGTCCAACGCGGCGCATTGCTTTCGGCCGGCGGACGCAAACGCCTCGCTCGCGAGCCGACCCCTCCAACCAGCGGCTAAGTCCAACGCGGCGCATTGCTTTCGGCCGGCGGACGCGAAAGCCTCGCTCGCGAGCCGACCCGTCCAACCAGCGGCTAAGTCCAACGCGGCGCATTGCTTTCGCCGGCGGACCCGAACGCCTCGCTCGCGAGCCGACCCGTCCAACCAGCGGCTAAGTCCAACGCGGCGCATTGCTTTTGGCCGGCGGACGCGAACGCCTCGCTCGCGAGCCGACCCGTCCAAACAGCGGCTAAGTCCAACGCGGCGCATTGCTTTCGCCGGCGGACCCGAACGCCTCGCTCGCGAGCCGACCCGTCCAAACAGCGGCTAAGTCCAACGCGGCGCATTGCTTTCGCCGGCGGACCCGAACGCCTCGCTCGCGAGCCGACCCGTCCACCAGCGGCTAAGTCCAACGCGGCGCATTGCTTTCGGCCGGCGGACGCGAACGCCTCGCTCGCGAGCCGACCCCTCCAAACCAGCTGCTAAGTCCAACGCGGCGCATTGCTTTCGGCCGGCGGACGCGAAAGCCTCGCTCGCGAGCCGACCCGTCCAACCAGCGGCTAAGTCCAACGCGGCGCATTGCTTTCGGCCGTCGGACCCGAACGCCTCGCTCGCGAGCCGACCCGTCCAACCAGCGGCTAAGTCCAACGCGGCGCATTGCTTTTGGCCGGCGGACGCGAACGCCTCGCTCGCGAGCCGACCCCTCCAACCAGCGGCTAAGTCCAACGCGGCGCATTGCTTTCGGCCGTCGGACCCGAACGCCTCGCTCGCGAACCGACCCGTCCAACCAGCGGCTAAGTCCAACGCGGCGCATTGCTTTCGGCCGGCGGACGCAAACGCCTCGCTCGCGAGCCGACCCCTCCAACCAGCGGCTAAGTCCAACGCGGCGCATTGCTTTTGGCCGGCGGACCCGAACGCCTCGCTCGCGAGGCGACCCGTCCAACCAGCGGCTAAGTCCAACGCGGCGCATTGCTTTCGGCCGGCGGACGCGAACGCCTCGCTCGCGAGCCGACCCGTCCAAACAGCGGCTATGTCCAACGCGGCGCATTGCTTTCGGCCGTCGGACCCGAACGCCTCGCTCGCGAACCGACCCGTCCAACCAGCGGCTAAGTCCAACGCGGCGCATTGCTTTCGGCCGGCGGACGCAAACGCCTCGCTCGCGAGCCGACCCCTCCAACCAGCGGCTAAGTCCAACGCGGCGCATTGCTTTTGGCCGGCGGACCCGAACGCCTCGCTCGCGAGGCGACCCGTCCAACCAGCGGCTAAGTCCAACGCGGCGCATTGCTTTCGGCCGGCGGACGCGAACGCCTCGCTCGCGAGCCGACCCGTCCAAACAGCGGCTATGTCCAACGCGGCGCATTGCTTTCGGCCGTCGGACCCGAACGCCTCGCTCGCGAACCGACCCGTCCAACCAGCGGCTAAGTCCAACGCGGCGCATTGCTTTTGGCCGGCGGACGCGAACGCCTCGCTCGCGAGCCGACCCGTCCAACCAGCGGCTAAGTCCAACGCGGCGCATTGCTTTCGCCGGCGGACCCGAACGCCTCGCTCGCGAGCCGACCCGTCCAACCAGCGGCTAAGTCCAACGCGGCGCATTGCTTTCGGCCGTCGGACCCGAACGCCTCGCTCGCGAGCCGACCCGTCCAACCAGCGGCTAAGTCCAACGCGGCGCATTGCTTTTGGCCGGCGGACGCGAACGCCTCGCTCGCGAGCCGACCCCTCCAACCAGCGGCTAAGTCCAACGCGGCGCATTGCTTTCGGCCGGCGGACGCAAACGCCTCGCTCGCGAGCCGACCCCTCCAACCAGCGGCTAAGTCCAACGCGGCGCATTGCTTTCGGCCGACGGACCCGAACGCCTCGCTCGCGAGCCGACCCCTCCAACCAGCGGCTAAGTCCAACGCGGCGCATTGCTTTCGCCGGCGGACCCGAACGCCTCGCTCGCGAGCCGACCCGTCCAACCAGCGGCTAAGTCCAACGCGGCGCATTGCTTTTGGCCGGCGGACGCGAACGCCTCGCTCGCGAGCCGACCCGTCCAACCAGCGGCTATGTCCAACGCGGCGCATTGCTTTCGGCCGTCGGACCCGAACGCCTCGCTCGCGAACCGACCCGTCCAACCAGCGGCTAAGTCCAACGCGGCGCATTGCTTTTGGCCGGCGGACGCGAACGCCTCGCTCGCGAGCCGACCCGTCCAAACAGCGGCTAAGTCCAACGCGGCGCATTGCTTTCGCCGGCGGACGCGAACGCCTCGCTCGCGAGCCGACCCGTCCAACCAGCGGCTAAGTCCAACGCGGCGCATTGCTTTCGCCGGCGGACCCGAACGCCTCGCTCGCGAGCCGACCCGTCCAACCAGCGGCTAAGTCCAACGCGGCGCATTGCTTTCGGCCGTCGGACCCGAACGCCTCGCTCGCGAGCCGACCCGTCCAACCAGCGGCTAAGTCCAACGCGGGCGCATTGCTTTTGGCCGGCGGACGCGAACGCCTCGCTCGCGAGCCGACCCCTCCAACCAGCGGCTAAGTCCAACGCGGCGCATTGCTTTCGGCCGGCGGACGCAAACGCCTCGCTCGCGAGCCGACCCCTCCAACCAGCGGCTAAGTCCAACGCGGCGCATTGCTTTCGGCCGACGGACCCGAACGCCTCGCTCGCGAGCCGACCCCTCCAACCAGCGGCTAAGTCCAACGCGGCGCATTGCTTTCGCCGGCGGACCCGAACGCCTCGCTCGCGAGCCGACCCGTCCAACCAGCGGCTAAGTCCAACGCGGCGCATTGCTTTCGGCCGGCGGACGCAAACGCCTCGCTCGCGAGCCGACCCCTCCAACCAGCGGCTAAGTCCAACGCGGCGCATTGCTTTTGGCCGGCGGACGCGAACGCCTCGCTCGCGAGCCGACCCGTCCAACCAGCGGCTATGTCCAACGCGGCGCATTGCTTTCGGCCGTCGGACCCGAACGCCTCGCTCGCGAACCGACCCGTCCAACCAGCGGCTAAGTCCAACGCGGCGCATTGCTTTCGGCCGTCGGACCCGAACGCCTCGCTCGCGAGCCGACCCGTCCAACCAGCGGCTAAGTCCAACGCGGCGCATTGCTTTTGGCCGGCGGACGCGAACGCCTCGCTCGCGAGCCGACCCCTCCAACCAGCGGCTAAGTCCAACGCGGCGCATTGCTTTCGGCCGTCGGACCCGAACGCCTCGCTCGCGAACCGACCCGTCCAACCAGCGGCTAAGTCCAACGCGGCGCATTGCTTTCGGCCGGCGGACGCAAACGCCTCGCTCGCGAGCCGACCCCTCCAACCAGCGGCTAAGTCCAACGCGGCGCATTGCTTTTGGCCGGCGGACCCGAACCGCCTCGCTCGCGAGGCGACCCGTCCAACCAGCGGCTAAGTCCAACGCGGCGCATTGCTTTTGGCCGGCGGACGCGAACGCCTCGCTCGCGAGCCGACCCCCTCCAACCAGCGGCTAAGTCCAACGCGGCGCATTGCTTTCGGCCCGTCGGACCCGAACGCCTCGCTCGCGAACCGACCCGTCCAACCAGCGGCTAAGTCCAACGCGGCGCATTGCTTTCGGCCGGCGGACGCAAACGCCTCGCTCGCGAGCCGACCCCTCCAACCAGCGGCTAAGTCCAACGCGGCGCATTGCTTTCGCCGGCGGACCCGAACGCCTCGCTCGCGAGCCGACCCGTCCAACCAGCGGCTAAGTCCAACGCGGCGCATTGCTTTCGGCCGTCGGACCCGAACGCCTCGCTCGCGAGCCGACCCGTCCAACCAGCGGCTAAGTCCAACGCGGCGCATTGCTTTTGGCCGGCGGACGCGAACGCCTCGCTCGCGAGCCGACCCCTCCAACCAGCGGCTAAGTCCAACGCGGCGCATTGCTTTCGGCCGGCGGACGCAAACGCCTCGCTCGCGAGCCGACCCCCTCCAACCAGCGGCTAAGTCCAACGCGGCGCATTGCTTTCGGCCGACGGACCCGAACGCCTCGCTCGCGAGCCGACCCGTCCAACCAGCGGCTAAGTCCAACGCGGCGCATTGCTTTTGGCCGGCGGACGCGAACGCCTCGCTCGCGAGCCGACCCGTCCAAACAGCGGCTAAGTCCAACGCGGCGCATTGCTTTCGCCGGCGGACCCGAACGCCTCGCTCGCGAGCCGACCCGTCCAAACAGCGGCTAAGTCCAACGCGGCGCATTGCTTTCGCCGGCGGACCCGAACGCCTCGCTCGCGAGCCGACCCGTCCAACCAGCGGCTAAGTCCAACGCGGGCGCATTGCTTTCGGCCGGCGGACGCAAACGCCTCGCTCGCGAGCGACCCGTCCAACCAGCGGCTAAGTCCAACGCGGCGCATTGCTTTCGGCCGGCGGACGCGAACGCCTCGCTCGCGAGCCGACCCCTCCAACCAGCTGCTAAGTCCAACGCGGCGCATTGCTTTCGGCCGGCGGACGCAAACGCCTCGCTCGCGAGCCGACCCCTCCAACCAGCGGCTAAGTCCAACGCGGCGCATTGCTTTCGGCCGGCGGACGCGAAAGCCTCGCTCGCGAGCCGACCCGTCCAACCAGCGGCTAAGTCCAACGCGGCGCATTGCTTTCGCCGGCGGACCCGAACGCCTCGCTCGCGAGCCGACCCGTCCAACCAGCGGCTAAGTCCAACGCGGCGCATTGCTTTTGGCCGGCGGACGCGAACGCCTCGCTCGCGAGCCGACCCGTCCAAACAGCGGCTAAGTCCAACGCGGCGCATTGCTTTCGCCGGCGGACCCGAACGCCTCGCTCGCGAGCCGACCCGTCCAAACAGCGGCTAAGTCCAACGCGGCGCATTGCTTTCGCCGGCGGACCCGAACGCCTCGCTCGCGAGCCGACCCGTCCAACCAGCGGCTAAGTCCAACGCGGCGCATTGCTTTCGGCCGGCGGACGCGAACGCCTCGCTCGCGAGCCGACCCCTCCAACCAGCTGCTAAGTCCAACGCGGCGCATTGCTTTCGGCCGGCGGACGCGAAAGCCTCGCTCGCGAGCCGACCCGTCCAACCAGCGGCTAAGTCCAACGCGGCGCATTGCTTTCGGCCGTCGGACCCGAACGCCTCGCTCGCGAGCCGACCCGTCCAACCAGCGGCTAAGTCCAACGCGGCGCATTGCTTTTGGCCGGCGGACGCGAACGCCTCGCTCGCGAGCCGACCCCTCCAACCAGCGGCTAAGTCCAACGCGGCGCATTGCTTTCGGCCGTCGGACCCGAACGCCTCGCTCGCGAACCGACCCGTCCAACCAGCGGCTAAGTCCAACGCGGCGCATTGCTTTCGGCCGGCGGACGCAAACGCCTCGCTCGCGAGCCGACCCCTCCAACCAGCGGCTAAGTCCAACGCGGCGCATTGCTTTTGGCCGGCGGACCCGAACGCCTCGCTCGCGAGGCGACCCGTCCAACCAGCGGCTAAGTCCAACGCGGCGCATTGCTTTCGGCCGGCGGACGCGAACGCCTCGCTCGCGAGCCGACCCGTCCAAACAGCGGCTATGTCCAACGCGGCGCATTGCTTTCGGCCGTCGGACCCGAACGCCTCGCTCGCGAACCGACCCGTCCAACCAGCGGCTAAGTCCAACGCGGCGCATTGCTTTCGGCCGGCGGACGCAAACGCCTCGCTCGCGAGCCGACCCCTCCAACCAGCGGCTAAGTCCAACGCGGCGCATTGCTTTTGGCCGGCGGACCCGAACGCCTCGCTCGCGAGGCGACCCGTCCAACCAGCGGCTAAGTCCAACGCGGCGCATTGCTTTCGGCCGGCGGACGCGAACGCCTCGCTCGCGAGCCGACCCGTCCAAACAGCGGCTATGTCCAACGCGGCGCATTGCTTTCGGCCGTCGGACCCGAACGCCTCGCTCGCGAACCGACCCGTCCAACCAGCGGCTAAGTCCAACGCGGCGCATTGCTTTTGGCCGGCGGACGCGAACGCCTCGCTCGCGAGCCGACCCGTCCAACCAGCGGCTAAGTCCAACGCGGCGCATTGCTTTCGCCGGCGGACCCGAACGCCTCGCTCGCGAGCCGACCCGTCCAACCAGCGGCTAAGTCCAACGCGGCGCATTGCTTTCGGCCGTCGGACCCGAACGCCTCGCTCGCGAGCCGACCCGTCCAACCAGCGGCTAAGTCCAACGCGGCGCATTGCTTTTGGCCGGCGGACGCGAACGCCTCGCTCGCGAGCCGACCCCTCCAACCAGCGGCTAAGTCCAACGCGGCGCATTGCTTTCGGCCGGCGGACGCAAACGCCTCGCTCGCGAGCCGACCCCTCCAACCAGCGGCTAAGTCCAACGCGGCGCATTGCTTTCGGCCGACGGACCCGAACGCCTCGCTCGCGAGCCGACCCCTCCAACCAGCGGCTAAGTCCAACGCGGCGCATTGCTTTCGCCGGCGGACCCGAACGCCTCGCTCGCGAGCCGACCCGTCCAACCAGCGGCTAAGTCCAACGCGGCGCATTGCTTTTGGCCGGCGGACGCGAACGCCTCGCTCGCGAGCCGACCCGTCCAACCAGCGGCTATGTCCAACGCGGCGCATTGCTTTCGGCCGTCGGACCCGAACGCCTCGCTCGCGAACCGACCCGTCCAACCAGCGGCTAAGTCCAACGCGGCGCATTGCTTTTGGCCGGCGGACGCGAACGCCTCGCTCGCGAGCCGACCCGTCCAAACAGCGGCTAAGTCCAACGCGGCGCATTGCTTTCGCCGGCGGACGCGAACGCCTCGCTCGCGAGCCGACCCGTCCAACCAGCGGCTAAGTCCAACGCGGCGCATTGCTTTCGCCGGCGGACCCGAACGCCTCGCTCGCGAGCCGACCCGTCCAACCAGCGGCTAAGTCCAACGCGGCGCATTGCTTTCGGCCGTCGGACCCGAACGCCTCGCTCGCGAGCCGACCCGTCCAACCAGCGGCTAAGTCCAACGCGGCGCATTGCTTTTGGCCGGCGGACGCGAACGCCTCGCTCGCGAGCCGACCCCTCCAACCAGCGGCTAAGTCCAACGCGGCGCATTGCTTTCGGCCGGCGGACGCAAACGCCTCGCTCGCGAGCCGACCCCTCCAACCAGCGGCTAAGTCCAACGCGGCGCATTGCTTTCGGCCGACGGACCCGAACGCCTCGCTCGCGAGCCGACCCCTCCAACCAGCGGCTAAGTCCAACGCGGCGCATTGCTTTCGCCGGCGGACCCGAACGCCTCGCTCGCGAGCCGACCGTCCAACCAGCGGCTAAGTCCAACGCGGCGCATTGCTTTCGGCCGGCGGACGCAAACGCCTCGCTCGCGAGCCGACCCCTCCAACCAGCGGCTAAGTCCAACGCGGCGCATTGCTTTTGGCCGGCGGACGCGAACGCCTCGCTCGCGAGCCGACCCGTCCAACCAGCGGCTATGTCCAACGCGGCGCATTGCTTTCGGCCGTCGGACCCGAACGCCTCGCTCGCGAACCGACCCGTCCAACCAGCGGCTAAGTCCAACGCGGCGCATTGCTTTCGGCCGTCGGACCCGAACGCCTCGCTCGCGAGCCGACCCGTCCAACCAGCGGCTAAGTCCAACGCGGCGCATTGCTTTTGGCCGGCGGACGCGAACGCCTCGCTCGCGAGCCGACCCCTCCAACCAGCGGCTAAGTCCAACGCGGCGCATTGCTTTCGGCCGTCGGACCCGAACGCCTCGCTCGCGAACCGACCCGTCCAACCAGCGGCTAAGTCCAACGCGGCGCATTGCTTTCGGCCGGCGGACGCAAACGCCTCGCTCGCGAGCCGACCCCTCCAACCAGCGGCTAAGTCCAACGCGGCGCATTGCTTTTGGCCGGCGGACCCGAACGCCTCGCTCGCGAGGCGACCCGTCCAACCAGCGGCTAAGTCCAACGCGGCGCATTGCTTTTGGCCGGCGGACGCGAACGCCTCGCTCGCGAGCCGACCCCTCCAACCAGCGGCTAAGTCCAACGCGGCGCATTGCTTTCGGCCGTCGGACCCGAACGCCTCGCTCGCGAACCGACCCGTCCAACCAGCGGCTAAGTCCAACGCGGCGCATTGCTTTCGGCCGGCGGACGCAAACGCCTCGCTCGCGAGCCGACCCCTCCAACCAGCGGCTAAGTCCAACGCGGCGCATTGCTTTCGCCGGCGGACCCGAACGCCTCGCTCGCGAGCCGACCCGTCCAACCAGCGGCTAAGTCCAACGCGGCGCATTGCTTTCGGCCGTCGGACCCGAACGCCTCGCTCGCGAGCCGACCCGTCCAACCAGCGGCTAAGTCCAACGCGGCGCATTGCTTTTGGCCGGCGGACGCGAACGCCTCGCTCGCGAGCCGACCCCTCCAACCAGCGGCTAAGTCCAACGCGGCGCATTGCTTTCGGCCGGCGGACGCAAACGCCTCGCTCGCGAGCCGACCCCTCCAACCAGCGGCTAAGTCCAACGCGGCGCATTGCTTTCGGCCGACGGACCCGAACGCCTCGCTCGCGAGCCGACCCGTCCAACCAGCGGCTAAGTCCAACGCGGCGCATTGCTTTTGGCCGGCGGACGCGAACGCCTCGCTCGCGAGCCGACCCCTCCAACCAGCGGCTAAGTCCAACGCGGCGCATTGCTTTCGGCCGTCGGACCGAACGCCTCGCTCGCGAACCGACCCGTCCAACCAGCGGCTAAGTCCAACGCGGCGCATTGCTTTCGGCCGGCGGACGCAAACGCCTCGCTCGCGAGCCGACCCCTCCAACCAGCGGCTAAGTCCAACGCGGCGCATTGCTTTCGGCCGGCGGACGCAAACGCCTCGCTCGCGAGCCGACCCCTCCAACCAGCGGCTAAGTCCAACGCGGCGCATTGCTTTCGGCCGTCGGACCCGAACGCCTCGCTCGCGAGCGACCCGTCCAACCAGCGGCTAAGTCCAACGCGGCGCATTGCGCTTTTGGCCGGCGGACGCGAACGCCTCGCTCGCGAGCCGACCCGTCCAACCAGCGGCTATGTCCAACGCGGCGCATTGCTTTCGGCCGTCGGACCCGAACGCCTCGCTCGCGAACCGACCCGTCCAACCAGCGGCTAAGTCCAACGCGGCGCATTGCTTTTGGCCGGCGGACGCGAACGCCTCGCTCGCGAGCCGACCCGTCCAAACAGCGGCTAAGTCCAACGCGGCGCATTGCTTTCGCCGGCGGACCCGAACGCCTCGCTCGCGAGCCGACCCGTCCAACCAGCGGCTAAGTCCAACGCGGCGCATTGCTTTCGCCGGCGGACCCGAACGCCTCGCTCGCGAGCCGACCCGTCCAACCAGCGGCTAAGTCCAACGCGGCGCATTGCTTTCGGCCGTCGGACCCGAACGCCTCGCTCGCGAGCGACCCGTCCAACCAGCGGCTAAGTCCAACGCGGCGCATTGCTTTCGGCCGGCGTACGCAAACGCCTCGCTCGCGAGCCGACCCCTCCAACCAGCGGCTAAGTCCAACGCGGCGCATTGCTTTCGGCCGGCGGACGCGAAAGCCTCGCTCGCGAGCCGACCCGTCCAACCAGCGGCTAAGTCCAACGCGGCGCATTGCTTTCGCCGGCGGACCCGAACGCCTCGCTCGCGAGCCGACCCGTCCAACCAGCGGCTAAGTCCAACGCGGCGCATTGCTTTCGGCCGGCGGACGCGAACGCCTCGCTCGCGAGCCGACCCCTCCTACCAGCTGCTAAGTCCAACGCGGCGCATTGCTTTAGGCCGGCGGACGCGAAAGCCTCGCTCGCGAGCCGACCCGTCCAACCAGCGGCTAAGTCCAACGCGGCGCATTGCTTTCGGCCGTCGGACCCGAACGCCTCGCTCGCGAGCCGACCCGTCCAACCAGCGGCTAAGTCCAACGCGGCGCATTGCTTTTGGCCGGCGGACGCGAACGCCTCGCTCGCGAGCCGACCCCTCCAACCAGCGGCTAAGTCCAACGCGGCGCATTGCTTTCGGCCGTCGGACCCGAACGCCTCGCTCGCGAACCGACCCGTCCAACCAGCGGCTAAGTCCAACGCGGCGCATTGCTTTCGGCCGGCGGACGCAAACGCCTCGCTCGCGAGCCGACCCCTCCAACCAGC
Organism: Prorops nasuta; assembly: GCF_024137725.1. Lineage (NCBI taxonomy): Eukaryota > Metazoa > Arthropoda > Insecta > Hymenoptera > Bethylidae > Prorops > Prorops nasuta. Next base: position 14,035 of record NW_027117224.1, on the reverse strand, counting down.
GGCTAAGTCCAACGCGGCGCATTGCTTTTGGCCGGCGGACCCGAACGCCTCGCTCGCGAGGCGACCCGTCCAACCAGCGGCTAAGTCCAACGCGGCGCATTGCTTTCGGCCGGCGGACGCGAACGCCTCGCTCGCGAGCCGACCCGTCCAAACAGCGGCTATGTCCAACGCGGCGCATTGCTTTCGGCCGTCGGACCCGAACGCCTCGCTCGCGAACCGACCCGTCCAACCAGCGGCTAAGTCCAACGCGGCGCATTGCTTTTGGCCGGCGGACGCGAACGCCTCGCTCGCGAGCCGACCCGTCCAACCAGCGGCTAAGTCCAACGCGGCGCATTGCTTTCGCCGGCGGACCCGAACGCCTCGCTCGCGAGCCGACCCGTCCAACCAGCGGCTAAGTCCAACGCGGCGCATTGCTTTCGGCCGTCGGACCCGAACGCCTCGCTCGCGAGCCGACCCGTCCAACCAGCGGCTAAGTCCAACGCGGCGCATTGCTTTTGGCCGGCGGACGCGAACGCCTCGCTCGCGAGCCGACCCCTCCAACCAGCGGCTAAGTCCAACGCGGCGCATTGCTTTCGGCCGGCGGACGCAAACGCCTCGCTCGCGAGCCGACCCCTCCAACCAGCGGCTAAGTCCAACGCGGCGCATTGCTTTCGGCCGACGGACCCGAACGCCTCGCTCGCGAGCCGACCCCTCCAACCAGCGGCTAAGTCCAACGCGGCGCATTGCTTTCGCCGGCGGACCCGAACGCCTCGCTCGCGAGCCGACCCGTCCAACCAGCGGCTAAGTCCAACGCGGCGCATTGCTTTCGGCCGGCGGACGCAAACGCCTCGCTCGCGAGCCGACCCCTCCAACCAGCGGCTAAGTCCAACGCGGCGCATTGCTTTTGGCCGGCGGACGCGAACGCCTCGCTCGCGAGCCGACCCGTCCAACCAGCGGCTATGTCCAACGCGGCGCATTGCTTTCGGCCGTCGGACCCGAACGCCTCGCTCGCGAACCGACCCGTCCAACCAGCGGCTAAGTCCAACGCGGCGCATTGCTTTCGGCCGTCGGACCCGAACGCCTCGCTCGCGAGCCGACCCGTCCAACCAGCGGCTAAGTCCAACGCGGCGCATTGCTTTTGGCCGGCGGACGCGAACGCCTCGCTCGCGAGCCGACCCCTCCAACCAGCGGCTAAGTCCAACGCGGCGCATTGCTTTCGGCCGTCGGACCCGAACGCCTCGCTCGCGAACCGACCCGTCCAACCAGCGGCTAAGTCCAACGCGGCGCATTGCTTTCGGCCGGCGGACGCAAACGCCTCGCTCGCGAGCCGACCCCTCCAACCAGCGGCTAAGTCCAACGCGGCGCATTGCTTTTGGCCGGCGGACCCGAACGCCTCGCTCGCGAGGCGACCCGTCCAACCAGCGGCTAAGTCCAACGCGGCGCATTGCTTTTGGCCGGCGGACGCGAACGCCTCGCTCGCGAGCCGACCCCTCCAACCAGCGGCTAAGTCCAACGCGGCGCATTGCTTTCGGCCGTCGGACCCGAACGCCTCGCTCGCGAACCGACCCGTCCAACCAGCGGCTAAGTCCAACGCGGCGCATTGCTTTCGGCCGGCGGACGCAAACGCCTCGCTCGCGAGCCGACCCCTCCAACCAGCGGCTAAGTCCAACGCGGCGCATTGCTTTCGCCGGCGGACCCGAACGCCTCGCTCGCGAGCCGACCCGTCCAACCAGCGGCTAAGTCCAACGCGGCGCATTGCTTTCGGCCGTCGGACCCGAACGCCTCGCTCGCGAGCCGACCCGTCCAACCAGCGGCTAAGTCCAACGCGGCGCATTGCTTTTGGCCGGCGGACGCGAACGCCTCGCTCGCGAGCCGACCCCTCCAACCAGCGGCTAAGTCCAACGCGGCGCATTGCTTTCGGCCGGCGGACGCAAACGCCTCGCTCGCGAGCCGACCCCTCCAACCAGCGGCTAAGTCCAACGCGGCGCATTGCTTTCGGCCGACGGACCCGAACGCCTCGCTCGCGAGCCGACCCGTCCAACCAGCGGCTAAGTCCAACGCGGCGCATTGCTTTTGGCCGGCGGACGCGAACGCCTCGCTCGCGAGCCGACCCCTCCAACCAGCGGCTAAGTCCAACGCGGCGCATTGCTTTCGGCCGTCGGACCCGAACGCCTCGCTCGCGAACCGACCCGTCCAACCAGCGGCTAAGTCCAACGCGGCGCATTGCTTTCGGCCGGCGGACGCAAACGCCTCGCTCGCGAGCCGACCCCTCCAACCAGCGGCTAAGTCCAACGCGGCGCATTGCTTTCGGCCGGCGGACGCAAACGCCTCGCTCGCGAGCCGACCCCTCCAACCAGCGGCTAAGTCCAACGCGGCGCATTGCTTTCGGCCGTCGGACCCGAACGCCTCGCTCGCGAGCGACCCGTCCAACCAGCGGCTAAGTCCAACGCGGCGCATTGCTTTTGGCCGGCGGACGCGAACGCCTCGCTCGCGAGCCGACCCGTCCAACCAGCGGCTATGTCCAACGCGGCGCATTGCTTTCGGCCGTCGGACCCGAACGCCTCGCTCGCGAACCGACCCGTCCAACCAGCGGCTAAGTCCAACGCGGCGCATTGCTTTTGGCCGGCGGACGCGAACGCCTCGCTCGCGAGCCGACCCGTCCAAACAGCGGCTAAGTCCAACGCGGCGCATTGCTTTCGCCGGCGGACCCGAACGCCTCGCTCGCGAGCCGACCCGTCCAACCAGCGGCTAAGTCCAACGCGGCGCATTGCTTTCGCCGGCGGACCCGAACGCCTCGCTCGCGAGCCGACCCGTCCAACCAGCGGCTAAGTCCAACGCGGCGCATTGCTTTCGGCCGTCGGACCCGAACGCCTCGCTCGCGAGCGACCCGTCCAACCAGCGGCTAAGTCCAACGCGGCGCATTGCTTTCGGCCGGCGTACGCAAACGCCTCGCTCGCGAGCCGACCCCTCCAACCAGCGGCTAAGTCCAACGCGGCGCATTGCTTTCGGCCGGCGGACGCGAAAGCCTCGCTCGCGAGCCGACCCGTCCAACCAGCGGCTAAGTCCAACGCGGCGCATTGCTTTCGCCGGCGGACCCGAACGCCTCGCTCGCGAGCCGACCCGTCCAACCAGCGGCTAAGTCCAACGCGGCGCATTGCTTTCGGCCGGCGGACGCGAACGCCTCGCTCGCGAGCCGACCCCCTCCTACCAGCTGCTAAGTCCAACGCGGCGCATTGCTTTAGGCCGGCGGACGCGAAAGCCTCGCTCGCGAGCCGACCCGTCCAACCAGCGGCTAAGTCCAACGCGGCGCATTGCTTTCGGCCGTCGGACCCGAACGCCTCGCTCGCGAGCCGACCCGTCCAACCAGCGGCTAAGTCCAACGCGGCGCATTGCTTTTGGCCGGCGGACGCGAACGCCTCGCTCGCGAGCCGACCCCTCCAACCAGCGGCTAAGTCCAACGCGGCGCATTGCTTTCGGCCGTCGGACCCGAACGCCTCGCTCGCGAACCGACCCGTCCAACCAGCGGCTAAGTCCAACGCGGCGCATTGCTTTCGGCCGGCGGACGCAAACGCCTCGCTCGCGAGCCGACCCCTCCAACCAGCGGCTAAGTCCAACGCGGCGCATTGCTTTTGGCCGGCGGACCCGAACGCCTCGCTCGCGAGGCGACCCGTCCAACCAGCGGCTAAGTCCAACGCGGCGCATTGCTTTCGGCCGGCGGACGCGAACGCCTCGCTCGCGAGCCGACCCGTCCAAACAGCGGCTATGTCCAACGCGGCGCATTGCTTTCGGCCGTCGGACCCGAACGCCTCGCTCGCGAACCGACCCGTCCAACCAGCGGCTAAGTCCAACGCGGCGCATTGCTTTTGGCCGGCGGACGCGAACGCCTCGCTCGCGAGCCGACCCGTCCAACCAGCGGCTAAGTCCAACGCGGCGCATTGCTTTCGCCGGCGGACCCGAACGCCTCGCTCGCGAGCCGACCCGTCCAACCAGCGGCTAAGTCCAACGCGGCGCATTGCTTTCGGCCGTCGGACCCGAACGCCTCGCTCGCGAGCCGACCCGTCCAACCAGCGGCTAAGTCCAACGCGGCGCATTGCTTTTGGCCGGCGGACGCGAACGCCTCGCTCGCGAGCCGACCCCTCCAACCAGCGGCTAAGTCCAACGCGGCGCATTGCTTTCGGCCGGCGGACGCAAACGCCTCGCTCGCGAGCCGACCCCTCCAACCAGCGGCTAAGTCCAACGCGGCGCATTGCTTTCGCCGGCGGACCCGAACGCCTCGCTCGCGAGCCGACCCGTCCAACCAGCGGCTAAGTCCAACGCGGCGCATTGCTTTCGGCCGGCGGACGCAAACGCCTCGCTCGCGAGCCGACCCCTCCAACCAGCGGCTAAGTCCAACGCGGCGCATTGCTTTTGGCCGGCGGACGCGAACGCCTCGCTCGCGAGCCGACCCGTCCAACCAGCGGCTATGTCCAACGCGGCGCATTGCTTTCGGCCGTCGGACCCGAACGCCTCGCTCGCGAACCGACCCGTCCAACCAGCGGCTAAGTCCAACGCGGCGCATTGCTTTTGGCCGGCGGACGCGAACGCCTCGCTCGCGAGCCGACCCGTCCAAACAGCGGCTAAGTCCAACGCGGCGCATTGCTTTCGGCCGGCGGACGCGAACGCCTCGCTCGCGAGCCGACCCGTCCAAACAGCGGCTATGTCCAACGCGGCGCATTGCTTTCGGCCGTCGGACCCGAACGCCTCGCTCGCGAACCGACCCGTCCAACCAGCGGCTAAGTCCAACGCGGCGCATTGCTTTTGGCCGGCGGACGCGAACGCCTCGCTCGCGAGCCGACCCGTCCAACCAGCGGCTAAGTCCAACGCGGCGCATTGCTTTTGGCCGGCGGACGCGAACGCCTCGCTCGCGAGCCGACCCGTCCAACCAGCGGCTAAGTCCAACGCGGCGCATTGCTTTCGCCGGCGGACCCGAACGCCTCGCTCGCGAGCCGACCCGTCCAACCAGCGGCTAAGTCCAACGCGGCGCATTGCTTTCGGCCGTCGGACCCGAACGCCTCGCTCGCGAGCCGACCCGTCCAACCAGCGGCTAAGTCCAACGCGGCGCATTGCTTTTGGCCGGCGGACGCGAACGCCTCGCTCGCGAGCCGACCCCTCCAACCAGCGGCTAAGTCCAACGCGGCGCATTGCTTTCGGCCGGCGGACGCAAACGCCTCGCTCGCGAGCCGACCCCTCCAACCAGCGGCTAAGTCCAACGCGGCGCATTGCTTTCGGCCGACGGACCCGAACGCCTCGCTCGCGAGCCGACCCGTCCAACCAGCGGCTAAGTCCAACGCGGCGCATTGCTTTTGGCCGGCGGACGCGAACGCCTCGCTCGCGAGCCGACCCCTCCAACCAGCGGCTAAGTCCAACGCGGCGCATTGCTTTCGGCCGTCGGACCCGAACGCCTCGCTCGCGAACCGACCCGTCCAACCAGCGGCTAAGTCCAACGCGGCGCATTGCTTTCGGCCGGCGGACGCAAACGCCTCGCTCGCGAGCCGACCCCTCCAACCAGCGGCTAAGTCCAACGCGGCGCATTGCTTTCGGCCGGCGGACGCAAACGCCTCGCTCGCGAGCCGACCCCTCCAACCAGCGGCTAAGTCCAACGCGGCGCATTGCTTTCGGCCGTCGGACCCGAACGCCTCGCTCGCGAGCGACCCGTCCAACCAGCGGCTAAGTCCAACGCGGCGCATTGCTTTTGGCCGGCGGACGCGAACGCCTCGCTCGCGAGCCGACCCGTCCAACCAGCGGCTATGTCCAACGCGGCGCATTGCTTTCGGCCGTCGGACCCGAACGCCTCGCTCGCGAACCGACCCGTCCAACCAGCGGCTAAGTCCAACGCGGCGCATTGCTTTTGGCCGGCGGACGCGAACGCCTCGCTCGCGAGCCGACCCGTCCAAACAGCGGCTAAGTCCAACGCGGCGCATTGCTTTCGCCGGCGGACCCGAACGCCTCGCTCGCGAGCCGACCCGTCCAACCAGCGGCTAAGTCCAACGCGGCGCATTGCTTTCGCCGGCGGACCCGAACGCCTCGCTCGCGAGCCGACCCGTCCAACCAGCGGCTAAGTCCAACGCGGCGCATTGCTTTCGGCCGTCGGACCCGAACGCCTCGCTCGCGAGCGACCCGTCCAACCAGCGGCTAAGTCCAACGCGGCGCATTGCTTTCGGCCGGCGTACGCAAACGCCTCGCTCGCGAGCCGACCCCTCCAACCAGCGGCTAAGTCCAACGCGGCGCATTGCTTTCGGCCGGCGGACGCGAAAGCCTCGCTCGCGAGCCGACCCGTCCAACCAGCGGCTAAGTCCAACGCGGCGCATTGCTTTCGCCGGCGGACCCGAACGCCTCGCTCGCGAGCCGACCCGTCCAACCAGCGGCTAAGTCCAACGCGGCGCATTGCTTTCGGCCGGCGGACGCGAACGCCTCGCTCGCGAGCCGACCCCTCCTACCAGCTGCTAAGTCCAACGCGGCGCATTGCTTTAGGCCGGCGGACGCGAAAGCCTCGCTCGCGAGCCGACCCGTCCAACCAGCGGCTAAGTCCAACGCGGCGCATTGCTTTCGGCCGTCGGACCCGAACGCCTCGCTCGCGAGCCGACCCGTCCAACCAGCGGCTAAGTCCAACGCGGCGCATTGCTTTTGGCCGGCGGACGCGAACGCCTCGCTCGCGAGCCGACCCCTCCAACCAGCGGCTAAGTCCAACGCGGCGCATTGCTTTCGGCCGTCGGACCCGAACGCCTCGCTCGCGAACCGACCCGTCCAACCAGCGGCTAAGTCCAACGCGGCGCATTGCTTTCGGCCGGCGGACGCAAACGCCTCGCTCGCGAGCCGACCCCTCCAACCAGCGGCTAAGTCCAACGCGGCGCATTGCTTTTGGCCGGCGGACCCGAACGCCTCGCTCGCGAGGCGACCCGTCCAACCAGCGGCTAAGTCCAACGCGGCGCATTGCTTTCGGCCGGCGGACGCGAACGCCTCGCTCGCGAGCCGACCCGTCCAAACAGCGGCTATGTCCAACGCGGCGCATTGCTTTCGGCCGTCGGACCCGAACGCCTCGCTCGCGAACCGACCCGTCCAACCAGCGGCTAAGTCCAACGCGGCGCATTGCTTTTGGCCGGCGGACGCGAACGCCTCGCTCGCGAGCCGACCCGTCCAACCAGCGGCTAAGTCCAACGCGGCGCATTGCTTTCGCCGGCGGACCCGAACGCCTCGCTCGCGAGCCGACCCGTCCAACCAGCGGCTAAGTCCAACGCGGCGCATTGCTTTCGGCCGTCGGACCCGAACGCCTCGCTCGCGAGCCGACCCGTCCAACCAGCGGCTAAGTCCAACGCGGCGCATTGCTTTTGGCCGGCGGACGCGAACGCCTCGCTCGCGAGCCGACCCGTCCAACCAGCGGCTAAGTCCAACGCGGCGCATTGCTTTCGCCGGCGGACCCGAACGCCTCGCTCGCGAGCCGACCCGTCCAACCAGCGGCTAAGTCCAACGCGGCGCATTGCTTTCGGCCGTCGGACCCGAACGCCTCGCTCGCGAGCCGACCCGTCCAACCAGCGGCTAAGTCCAACGCGGCGCATTGCTTTTGGCCGGCGGACGCGAACGCCTCGCTCGCGAGCCGACCCGTCCAACCAGCGGCTAAGTCCAACGCGGCGCATTGCTTTCGGCCGGCGGACGCAAACGCCTCGCTCGCGAGCCGACCCCTCCAACCAGCGGCTAAGTCCAACGCGGCGCATTGCTTTCGCCGGCGGACCCGAACGCCTCGCTCGCGAGCCGACCCGTCCAACCAGCGGCTAAGTCCAACGCGGCGCATTGCTTTCGGCCGTCGGACCCGAACGCCTCGCTCGCGAGCCGACCCGTCCAACCAGCGGCTAAGTCCAACGCGGCGCATTGCTTTTGGCCGGCGGACGCGAACGCCTCGCTCGCGAGCCGACCCCTCCAACCAGCGGCTAAGTCCAACGCGGCGCATTGCTTTCGGCCGGCGGACGCAAACGCCTCGCTCGCGAGCCGACCCCTCCAACCAGCGGCTAAGTCCAACGCGGCGCATTGCTTTCGGCCGACGGACCCGAACGCCTCGCTCGCGAGCCGACCCGTCCAACCAGCGGCTAAGTCCAACGCGGCGCATTGCTTTTGGCCGGCGGACGCGAACGCCTCGCTCGCGAGCCGACCCCTCCAACCAGCGGCTAAGTCCAACGCGGCGCATTGCTTTCGGCCGTCGGACCCGAACGCCTCGCTCGCGAACCGACCCGTCCAACCAGCGGCTAAGTCCAACGCGGCGCATTGCTTTCGGCCGGCGGACGCAAACGCCTCGCTCGCGAGCCGACCCCTCCAACCAGCGGCTAAGTCCAACGCGGCGCATTGCTTTCGGCCGGCGGACGCAAACGCCTCGCTCGCGAGCCGACCCCTCCAACCAGCGGCTAAGTCCAACGCGGCGCATTGCTTTCGGCCGTCGGACCCGAACGCCTCGCTCGCGAGCGACCCGTCCAACCAGCGGCTAAGTCCAACGCGGCGCATTGCTTTTGGCCGGCGGACGCGAACGCCTCGCTCGCGAGCCGACCCGTCCAACCAGCGGCTATGTCCAACGCGGCGCATTGCTTTCGGCCGTCGGACCCGAACGCCTCGCTCGCGAACCGACCCGTCCAACCAGCGGCTAAGTCCAACGCGGCGCATTGCTTTTGGCCGGCGGACGCGAACGCCTCGCTCGCGAGCCGACCCGTCCAAACAGCGGCTAAGTCCAACGCGGCGCATTGCTTTCGCCGGCGGACCCGAACGCCTCGCTCGCGAGCCGACCCGTCCAACCAGCGGCTAAGTCCAACGCGGCGCATTGCTTTCGCCGGCGGACCCGAACGCCTCGCTCGCGAGCCGACCCGTCCAACCAGCGGCTAAGTCCAACGCGGCGCATTGCTTTCGGCCGTCGGACCCGAACGCCTCGCTCGCGAGCGACCCGTCCAACCAGCGGCTAAGTCCAACGCGGCGCATTGCTTTCGGCCGGCGTACGCAAACGCCTCGCTCGCGAGCCGACCCCTCCAACCAGCGGCTAAGTCCAACGCGGCGCATTGCTTTCGGCCGGCGGACGCGAAAGCCTCGCTCGCGAGCCGACCCGTCCAACCAGCGGCTAAGTCCAACGCGGCGCATTGCTTTCGCCGGCGGACCCGAACGCCTCGCTCGCGAGCCGACCCGTCCAACCAGCGGCTAAGTCCAACGCGGCGCATTGCTTTCGGCCGGCGGACGCGAACGCCTCGCTCGCGAGCCGACCCCTCCTACCAGCTGCTAAGTCCAACGCGGCGCATTGCTTTAGGCCGGCGGACGCGAAAGCCTCGCTCGCGAGCCGACCCGTCCAACCAGCGGCTAAGTCCAACGCGGCGCATTGCTTTCGGCCGTCGGACCCGAACGCCTCGCTCGCGAGCCGACCCGTCCAACCAGCGGCTAAGTCCAACGCGGCGCATTGCTTTTGGCCGGCGGACGCGAACGCCTCGCTCGCGAGCCGACCCCTCCAACCAGCGGCTAAGTCCAACGCGGCGCATTGCTTTCGGCCGTCGGACCCGAACGCCTCGCTCGCGAACCGACCCGTCCAACCAGCGGCTAAGTCCAACGCGGCGCATTGCTTTCGGCCGGCGGACGCAAACGCCTCGCTCGCGAGCCGACCCCTCCAACCAGCGGCTAAGTCCAACGCGGCGCATTGCTTTTGGCCGGCGGACCCGAACGCCTCGCTCGCGAGGCGACCCGTCCAACCAGCGGCTAAGTCCAACGCGGCGCATTGCTTTCGGCCGGCGGACGCGAACGCCTCGCTCGCGAGCCGACCCGTCCAAACAGCGGCTATGTCCAACGCGGCGCATTGCTTTCGGCCGTCGGACCCGAACGCCTCGCTCGCGAACCGACCCGTCCAACCAGCGGCTAAGTCCAACGCGGCGCATTGCTTTTGGCCGGCGGACGCGAACGCCTCGCTCGCGAGCCGACCCGTCCAACCAGCGGCTAAGTCCAACGCGGCGCATTGCTTTCGCCGGCGGACCCGAACGCCTCGCTCGCGAGCCGACCCGTCCAACCAGCGGCTAAGTCCAACGCGGCGCATTGCTTTCGGCCGTCGGACCCGAACGCCTCGCTCGCGAGCCGACCCGTCCAACCAGCGGCTAAGTCCAACGCGGCGCATTGCTTTTGGCCGGCGGACGCGAACGCCTCGCTCGCGAGCCGACCCCTCCAACCAGCGGCTAAGTCCAACGCGGCGCATTGCTTTCGGCCGGCGGACGCAAACGCCTCGCTCGCGAGCCGACCCCTCCAACCAGCGGCTAAGTCCAACGCGGCGCATTGCTTTCGCCGGCGGACCCGAACGCCTCGCTCGCGAGCCGACCCGTCCAACCAGCGGCTAAGTCCAACGCGGCGCATTGCTTTCGGCCGGCGGACGCAAACGCCTCGCTCGCGAGCCGACCCCTCCAACCAGCGGCTAAGTCCAACGCGGCGCATTGCTTTTGGCCGGCGGACGCGAACGCCTCGCTCGCGAGCCGACCCGTCCAACCAGCGGCTATGTCCAACGCGGCGCATTGCTTTCGGCCGTCGGACCCGAACGCCTCGCTCGCGAACCGACCCGTCCAACCAGCGGCTAAGTCCAACGCGGCGCATTGCTTTTGGCCGGCGGACGCGAACGCCTCGCTCGCGAGCCGACCCGTCCAAACAGCGGCTAAGTCCAACGCGGCGCATTGCTTTCGGCCGGCGGACGCGAACGCCTCGCTCGCGAGCCGACCCGTCCAAACAGCGGCTATGTCCAACGCGGCGCATTGCTTTCGGCCGTCGGACCCGAACGCCTCGCTCGCGAACCGACCCGTCCAACCAGCGGCTAAGTCCAACGCGGCGCATTGCTTTTGGCCGGCGGACGCGAACGCCTCGCTCGCGAGCCGACCCGTCCAACCAGCGGCTAAGTCCAACGCGGCGCATTGCTTTTGGCCGGCGGACGCGAACGCCTCGCTCGCGAGCCGACCCGTCCAACCAGCGGCTAAGTCCAACGCGGCGCATTGCTTTCGCCGGCGGACCCGAACGCCTCGCTCGCGAGCCGACCCGTCCAACCAGCGGCTAAGTCCAACGCGGCGCATTGCTTTCGGCCGTCGGACCCGAACGCCTCGCTCGCGAGCCGACCCGTCCAACCAGCGGCTAAGTCCAACGCGGCGCATTGCTTTTGGCCGGCGGACGCGAACGCCTCGCTCGCGAGCCGACCCCTCCAACCAGCGGCTAAGTCCAACGCGGCGCATTGCTTTCGGCCGGCGGACGCAAACGCCTCGCTCGCGAGCCGACCCCCTCCAACCAGCGGCTAAGTCCAACGCGGCGCATTGCTTTCGGCCGACGGACCCGAACGCCTCGCTCGCGAGCCGACCCGTCCAACCAGCGGCTAAGTCCAACGCGGCGCATTGCTTTTGGCCGGCGGACGCGAACGCCTCGCTCGCGAGCCGACCCCTCCAACCAGCGGCTAAGTCCAACGCGGCGCATTGCTTTCGGCCGTCGGACCCGAACGCCTCGCTCGCGAACCGACCCGTCCAACCAGCGGCTAAGTCCAACGCGGCGCATTGCTTTCGGCCGGCGGACGCAAACGCCTCGCTCGCGAGCCGACCCCTCCAACCAGCGGCTAAGTCCAACGCGGCGCATTGCTTTCGGCCGGCGGACGCAAACGCCTCGCTCGCGAGCCGACCCCTCCAACCAGCGGCTAAGTCCAACGCGGCGCATTGCTTTCGGCCGTCGGACCCGAACGCCTCGCTCGCGAGCGACCCGTCCAACCAGCGGCTAAGTCCAACGCGGCGCATTGCTTTTGGCCGGCGGACGCGAACGCCTCGCTCGCGAGCCGACCCGTCCAACCAGCGGCTATGTCCAACGCGGCGCATTGCTTTCGGCCGTCGGACCCGAACGCCTCGCTCGCGAACCGACCCGTCCAACCAGCGGCTAAGTCCAACGCGGCGCATTGCTTTTGGCCGGCGGACGCGAACGCCTCGCTCGCGAGCCGACCCGTCCAAACAGCGGCTAAGTCCAACGCGGCGCATTGCTTTCGCCGGCGGACCCGAACGCCTCGCTCGCGAGCCGACCCGTCCAACCAGCGGCTAAGTCCAACGCGGCGCATTGCTTTCGCCGGCGGACCCGAACGCCTCGCTCGCGAGCCGACCCGTCCAACCAGCGGCTAAGTCCAACGCGGCGCATTGCTTTCGGCCGTCGGACCCGAACGCCTCGCTCGCGAGCGACCCGTCCAACCAGCGGCTAAGTCCAACGCGGCGCATTGCTTTCGGCCGGCGTACGCAAACGCCTCGCTCGCGAGCCGACCCCTCCAACCAGCGGCTAAGTCCAACGCGGCGCATTGCTTTCGGCCGGCGGACGCGAAAGCCTCGCTCGCGAGCCGACCCGTCCAACCAGCGGCTAAGTCCAACGCGGCGCATTGCTTTCGCCGGCGGACGCGAACGCCTCGCTCGCGAGCCGACCCGTCCAAACAGCGGCTAAGTCCAACGCGGCGCATTGCTTTCGGCCGGCGGACGCGAACGCCTCGCTCGCGAGCCGACCCGTCCAAACAGCGGCTATGTCCAACGCGGCGCATTGCTTTCGGCCGTCGGACCCGAACGCCTCGCTCGCGAGCCGACCCCTCCAACCAGCGGCTAAGTCCAACGCGGCGCATTGCTTTCGGCCGGCGGACGCAAACGCCTCGCTCGCGAGCCGACCCCTCCAACCAGCGGCTAAGTCCAACGCGGCGCATTGCTTTTGGCCGGCGGACGCGAACGCCTCGCTCGCGAGCCGACCCCTCCAACCAGCGGCTAAGTCCAACGCGGCGCATTGCTTTCGGCCGTCGGACCCGAACGCCTCGCTCGCGAACCGACCCGTCCAACCAGCGGCTAAGTCCAACGCGGCGCATTGCTTTCGCCGGCGGACCCGAACGCCTCGCTCGCGAGCCGACCCGTCCAACCAGCGGCTAAGTCCAACGCGGCGCATTGCTTTCGGCCGGCGGACGCAAACGCCTCGCTCGCGAGCCGACCCCCTCCAACCAGCGGCTAAGTCCAACGCGGCGCATTGCTTTTGGCCGGCGGACGCGAACGCCTCGCTCGCGAGCCGACCCGTCCAACCAGCGGCTATGTCCAACGCGGCGCATTGCTTTCGGCCGTCGGACCCGAACGCCTCGCTCGCGAACCGACCCGTCCAACCAGCGGCTAAGTCCAACGCGGCGCATTGCTTTTGGCCGGCGGACGCGAACGCCTCGCTCGCGAGCCGACCCGTCCAAACAGCGGCTAAGTCCAACGCGGCGCATTGCTTTCGCCGGCGGACCCGAACGCCTCGCTCGCGAGCCGACCCGTCCAAACAGCGGCTAAGTCCAACGCGGCGCATTGCTTTCGCCGGCGGACCCGAACGCCTCGCTCGCGAGCCGACCCGTCCAACCAGCGGCTAAGTCCAACGCGGCGCATTGCTTTTGCCAGCGGAGCCGTGTCACTGGGAGTGAACACGCTCTTCAATCGGGGCCTCGTCTAACCGACAAGACGAATCCCCAAGCCAAGGGCTGAGTCTCAACAGATCGCAGCGTGGTAACTGCTCTACCGAGTACAACACCCCGCCAGGTACCCAAGTCGTCTACAGACGATTCCGAGTCTCGACATCGAACTGATAAACCCATGATCGACCGTTCGGGCCAGTCCAACGTACGGCGAGATCCCATCGTTGGACGCGACCACATACGGCAAAACGGGCTCGTGCGATAACCGTTCCGAGAAACGGCTACCTAGTAGTGTCACATTGTTTTGAGCCTTTCGACTCACGAGACTCCTAGAAATATCGTTGCCTCCTTTGACTAGAAAGGATACGGCCTTAGAGGCGTTCAGGCATAATCCCACGGATGGTAGCTTCGCACCACCGGCCGCTCGACCGAGTGCGTGAACCAAATGTCCGAACCTGCGGTTCCTCTCGTACTGAGCAGGATTACTATCGCAACGACGAGTCATCAGTAGGGTAAAAACTAACCTGTCTCACGACGGTCTAAACCCAGCTCACGTTCCCTGTTGGCGGGTGAACAATCCGACGCTTGGCGAATTCTGCTTCG
>NW_027117223.1:0-24777 GCF_024137725.1 Prorops nasuta | reverse complement strand
AGTACTTATATGAGACCAGGGTAACTCACTTGGGGCCAGGGTGTACTTATTAAAGGGCTAGGGAAACTCACTTGGGGTCAGGGAGTACTTATATGGGAGTAGGGTAACTCACATAGGGTCAGAGTGTATTTATATGGGACTAGGGTAACTCACTTGGGGTCTGAGAGTACATATAAAGGGGATAGGATAACTCACATGGTGTCAGGGAGTACTTAAAAAGTGGTTAGGATAACTCACTTGGAGTCAGGGAGTACTTATAAAGGGGATAGGGTAACTCACTTTGGGTCAAGGAGTACTTATATGGGACTAGGGTAATTCACTTGGTGTCTGTGAGTACTTATATGAGACCAGGGTAACTCACTTGGGGCCAGGGTTGTGTACTTATTAAAGGGCTAGGGTAACTCACTTGGGGTCAGGGAGTACATATAAAACGGCTAGGATAAATTACTTGCGGTCAGAGAGTACATATAAAGGGGCTAGAATAACTCTCTTGGGTTCAGGGAGTACTTCTATGTGACTAGGGTAACTCACTTGCGGTCAGAGAGTACATATAATGGGGCTAGGATAACTCACTTGGGGTCAGGGGAGTACTTATACAGGTGATATGGTAACTCACTTGGGGTCAGGGAGTACTTATAAAGGGGCTAGGGTAACCCACTTTGGGTCCAGGAGTACTTATATGGGACTAGGGTAACTCACTTGGTGTGTGAGTACTTATATAGGACTAGGATAACTCACTTGGAGTCAGGGAGTACTTATAAAGGGGCTAGGTTAACTCACTTTGGGTCAAGGAGTACTTATATGGGACTAGGGTAACTCACTTGGTGTCTGTGAGTACTTATATGGGACCAGGGTAACTCACTTGTGGTCAGAGAGTACTTATAAGGGACTTGGGTACCTCACTGGGGGTCTGGGAGTACATATAAAGGGGCTAGGATAACTCACTTGCGGTCAGAGAGTACATATAAAGGGGCTAGAATAACACTCTTGGGGTCAGGGAGTACTTATAAAGGTGATATGGTAACTCACTTGGGGTCAGGGGAGTACTTATAAAGGAGCTAGGGTAACTCACTTTGGGTCAAGGAGTACTTATATGGGACTAGGGTAACTCACTCTGTGTCTGTGAGTACTTATATGAGACCAGGGTAACTCACTTAGGGTCAGGGTGTACTTATTAAAGGGCTAGGGTAACTCACTTGGGGTCAGGGGAGTACATATAAATCGGCTAGGATAACTTACTTGGGGTCAGGGAGTACATATAAAACGGCTAGGATAACTCACTTGCGGTCAGAGAATACATACAAAGGGGCTAGGATAATTCACTTGCGGTCAGAGAGTACATATAAAGGGGCCAGGATAACTCACATGGTGTCAGGGAGTACTTATAAAGGGGCTAGGATAACTCACTTGGTTTCTGTGAGTACTTATTTGGGACCAGGGTAACTCACTTGGAGTCAGGGAGTACTTATAAGGGGCTAGGTTAACTTACTTTGGGTCAAGGAGTACTTATATGGGACTAGGGTAACTCACTTGGTGTCTGTGAGTACTTATATGGGACCAGGGTAACTCACTTGTGGTCAGGGGAGTACTTATAAGGGACTAGGGTAACTCACTGGGGGTCTGGGAGTACATATAAAGGGGCTAGGATAACTCACTTGCGGTCAGAGAGTACATATAAAGGGGCTAGAATAACTCTCTTGGGGTCAGGGAGTACTTCTATGTGACTAGGGTAACTCACTTGCGGTCAGAGAGTACATATAAAGGGGCTAGGATAACTCACTTGGGGTCAGGGAGTACTTATACAGGTGATATGGTAACTCACTTGGGGTCAGGGAGTACTTATAAAGGGGCTAGGGTAACGCAACTTTGGGTCAAGGAGTACTTATTTGGGACTAGGGTAACTCACTTGGTGTCTGTGAGTACTTATATAGGACTAGGGTAACTCACTTGGAGTCAGGGAGTACTTATAAAGGGGCTAGGTTAACTCACTTTGGGTCAAGGAGTACTTATATGGGACTAGGGTAACTCACTTGGTGTCTGTGAGTACTTATATGGGACCAGGGTAACTCACTTGTGGTCAGAGAGTACTTATAAGGGACTAGGGTAACTCACTGGGGGTCTAGGAGTACATATAAACGGGCTAGGATAACTCACTTGCGGTCAGAAAGTACATATAAAGGGGCTAGAATAACTCTCTTGGGGTCAGGGAGTACTTCTATGTGTCTAGGGTAACTCACTTGCGGTCAGAGAGTACATATAAAGGGGCTAGGATAACTCACTTGGGGGTCAGGGAGTACTTATACAGGTGATATGGTAACTCACTTGGGGTCAGGGGAGTACTTATAAAGGGGCTAGGGTAACGCACTTTGGGTCATGGAGTACTTATATGGGAATAGGGTAACTCACTTGGTGTCTGTGAGTACTTATATAGGACCAGGGTAACTCACTTGGAGTCAGGGAGTACTTATAAGGGACTTGGGTATCTCACTAGGGGTCTGGGAGTACATATAAAGGGGCTAGGATAACTCACTTTCGGTCAGAGAGTACATATAAAGGGGCTAGAATAACTCTCTTGGGGTCATGGTGTACTTCTATGTGACTAGGGTAACTAACTTGCGGTCAGAGAGTACTTATACAGGTGATATGGTAACTCACTTGGGGTCAGGGAGTACTAATAAAGGGGCTAGGGTAACGCACTTTGGGTCATGGAGTACTTATATGGAAATAGGGTAACTCACTTGGTGTCTGTGAGTACTTATATAGGACCAGGGTAACTCACTTGGAGTCAGGGAGTACTTATAAAGGGGCTAGGTTAACTCACTTTGGGTCAAGGAGTACTTATATGGGACCAGGGTAACTCACTTGGGGCCAGGGTGTACTTATTAAGGGGGTAGGGTAACTCACTTGGGGTCAGGGAGTACTTATAAGGGAGTTGGGTATCTCACTAGGGGTCTGGGAGTACATATAAAGGGGCTAGGATAACTCACTTTCGGTCAGAGAGTACATATAAAGGGGCTAGAATAACTCTCTTGGGGTCATGGTGTACTTCTATGTGACTAGGGTAACTAACTTGCGGTCAGAGAGTACATATAAAGGGGCTAGGATAACTCAATTGGGGTCAGGGGAGTACTTCTATGGGACTAGGGTAACTCACTTGGGGTCTGGGAGTACTTATATGGGACTAGGGTAACTCACTTGTGGTCAGGGAGTACTTATAAAGGGGCTAGGGTAACTCACTTTGGGTCAAGGAGTACTTATATTGGACTAGGCTAACTCACTTGGTGTCTGGGAGTACTTATGTGGGACCAGGGTATCTCACTTGGGGCCAGGGTGTACTTATAAAGGGGCTAGGGTAACTCACATGGGATCAGGGAGTAGTTATATGGGACTAGGTTTACTCGCTTGCGGTCAGAGAGTACATATAAAGGGGCTAGGATAACTCACTAGGGGTCAGGGGAGTACTTATATAGGGGCTAGGGAAACTCACTTGGGGTCAGGGAGTACTTATATGGGAGTAGGGTAACTCACATAGGGTCAGAGTGTATTTATATGGGACTAGGGTAACTCACTTGGGGTCTGAGAGTACATATAAAGGGGATAGGATAACTCACATGGTGTCAGGGAGTACTTAAAAAGTGGTTAGGATAACTCACTTGGAGTCAGGGAGTACTTATAAAGGGGATAGGGTAACTCACTTTGGGTCAAGGAGTACTTATATGGGACTAGGGTAATTCACTTGGTGTCTGTGGGTACTTATATGAGACCAGGGTAACTCACTTGGGGCCAGGGTGTACTTATTAAAGGGCTAGGGTAACTCACTTGGGGTCAGGGAGTACATATAAAACGGCTAGGATAAATTACTTGCGGTCAGAGAGTACATATAAAGGGGCTAGAATAACTCTCTTGGGTTCAGGGAGTACTTCTATGTGACTAGGGTAACTCACTTGCGGTCAGAGAGTACATATAATGGGGCTAGGATAACTCACTTGGGGTCAGGGAGTACTTATACAGGTGATATGGTAACTCACTTGGGGTCAGGGAGTACTTATAAAGGGGCTAGGGTAACCCACTTTGGGTCCAGGAGTACTTATATGGGACTAGGGTAACTCACTTGGTGTGTGAGTACTTATATAGGACTAGGATAACTCACTTGGAGTCAGGGAGTACTTATAAAGGGGCTAGGTTAACTCACTTTGGGTCAAGGAGTACTTATATGGGATTAGGGTAACTCACTTGGTGTCTGTGAGTACTTATATGGGACCAGGGTAACTCACTTGTGGTCAGAGAGTACTTATAAGGGACTTGGGTACCTCACTGGGGGTCTGGGAGTACATATAAAGGGGCTAGGATAACTCACTTGCGGTCAGAGAGTACATATAAAGGGGCTAGAATAACACTCTTGGGGTCAGGGAGTACTTATAAAGGTGATATGGTAACTCACTTGGGGTCAGGGAGTACTTATAAAGGAGCTAGGGTAACTCACTTTGGGTCAAGGAGTACTTATATGGGACTAGGGTAACTCACTCTGTGTCTGTGAGTACTTATATGAGACCAGGGTAACTCACTTAGGGTCAGGGTGTACTTATTAAAGGGCTAGGGTAACTCAATTGGGGTCAGGGAGTACATATAAATCGGCTAGGATAACTTACTTGGGGTCAGGGAGTACATATAAAACGGCTAGGATAACTCACTTGCGGTCAGAGAATACATACAAAGGGGCTAGGATAATTCACTTGCGGTCAGAGAGTACATATAAAGGGGCCAGGATAACTCACATGGTGTCAGGGAGTACTTATAAAGGGGCTAGGATAACTCACTTGGTTTCTGTGAGTACTTATTTGGGACCAGGGTAACTCACTTGGAGTCAGGGAGTACTTATAAGGGGCTAGGTTAACTTACTTTGGGTCAAGGAGTACTTATATGGGACTAGGGTAACTCACTTGGTGTCTGTGAGTACTTATATGGGACCAGGGTAATTCACTTGTGGTCAGGGAGTACTTATAAGGGACTAGGGTAACTCACTGGGGGTCTGGGAGTACATATAAAGGGGCTAGGATAACTCACTTGCGGTCAGAGAGTACATATAAAGGGGCTAGAATAACTCTCTTGGGGTCAGGGAGTACTTCTATTTGACTAGGGTAACTCACTTGCGGTCAGAGAGTACATATAAAGGGGCTAGGATAACTCACTTGGGGTCAGGGAGTACTTATACAGGTGATATGGTAACTCACTTGGGGTCAGGGAGTACTTATAAAGGGGCTAGGGTAACGCACTTTGGGTCAAGGAGTACTTATTTGGGACTAGGGTAACTCACTTGGTGTCTGTGAGTACTTATATAGGACTAGGGTAACTCACTTGGAGTCAGGGAGTACTTATAAAGGGGCTAGGTTAACTCACTTTGGGTCAAGGAGTACTTATATGGGACTAGGGTAACTCACTTGGTGTCTGTGAGTACTTATATGGGACCAGGGTAACTCACTTGTGGTCAGAGAGTACTTATAAGGGACTAGGGTAACTCACTGGGGGTCTAGGAGTACATATAAACGGGCTAGGATAACTCACTTGCGGTCAGAAAGTACATATAAAGGGGCTAGAATAACTCTCTTGGGGTCAGGGAGTACTTCTATGTGTCTAGGGTAACTCACTTGCGGTCAGAGAGTACATATAAAGGGGCTAGGATAACTCACTTGGGGTCAGGGAGTACTTATACAGGTGATATGGTAACTCACTTGGGGTCAGGGAGTACTTATAAAGGGGCTAGGGTAACGCACTTTGGGTCATGGAGTACTTATATGGGAATAGGGTAACTCACTTGGTGTCTGTGAGTACTTATATAGGACCAGGGTAACTCACTTGGAGTCAGGGAGTACTTATAAAGGGGCTAGGTTAACTCACTTTGGGTCAAGGAGTACTTATATGGGACCAGGGTAACTCACTTGGGGCCAGGGTGTACTTATTAAGGGGGTAGGGTAACTCACTTGGGGTCAGGGAGTACTTATAAGGGACTAGGGTAACTCACTAGGGGTCTGGGAGTACATATAAAGGGGCTAGAATAACTCTCTTGGGGACATGGTGTACTTCTATGTGACTAGGGTAACTAACTTGCGGTCAGAGAGTACATATAAAGGGGCTAGGATAACTCAATTGGGATCAGGGAGTAGTTATATGGGACTAGGTTTACTCACTTGCGGTCAGAGAGTACATATAAAGGGGCTAGGATAACTCACTAGGGGTCAGGGATTACTTATATAGGGGCTAGGGAAACTCACTTGGGGTCAGGGAGTACTTATATGGGACTAGGGTAACTCACATAGGGTCAGAGTGTATTTATATGGGACTAGGGTAACTCACTTGGGGTCTGAGAGTACATATAAAGGGGATAGGATAACTCACATGGTGTCAGGGAGTACTTATAAAGGGGATAGGGTAACTCACTTTGGGTCAAGTAGTACTTATATGGGACTAGGGTAACTCACTTGGTGTCTGTGAGTACTTATATGAGACCAGGGTAACTCACTTGGGGCCAGGGTGTACTTATTAAAGGGCTAGGGTAACTCACTTGGGGTCAGGGAGTACATATAAAACGGCTAGGATAACTCACTTGCGGTCAGAGAGTACATATAAAGGGGCTAGAATAACTCTCTTGGGTTCAGGGAGTACTTCTATGTGACTAGGGTAACTCACTTGCGGTCAGAGAGTACATATAATGGGGCTAGGATAACTCACTTGGGGTCAGGGAGTACTTATACAGGTGATATGGTAACTCACTTGGGGTCAGGGAGTACTTATAAAGGGGCTAGGGTAACGCACTTTGGGTCAAGGAGTTCTTATATGGGACTAGGGTAACTCACTTGGTGTCTGTGAGTACTTATATGGGACCAGGGTAACTCACTTGTGGTCAGAGAGTACTTATAAGGGACTTGGGTAACTCACTGGGGGTCTGGGAGTACATATAAAGGGGCTAGGATAACTCACTTGCGGTCAGAGAGTACATATAAAGGGGCTAGAATAACACTCTTGGGGTCAGGGAGTACTTCTATGTGTCTAGGGTAACTCACTTGCGGTCAGAGAGTACATATAAAGGGGCTAGGATAACTCACTTGGGGTCAGGGAGTACTTATACAGGTGATATGGTAACTCACTTGGGGTCAGGGAGTACTTATAAAGGGGTTAGGTTAACGCACTTTGGGTCAATGAGTACTTATATGGGAATAGGGTAACTCACTTGGTGTCTGTGAGTACTTATATAGGACCAGGGTAACTCACTTGGATTCAGGGAGTACTTATAAAGGGGCTAGGTTAACTCACTTTGGGTCAAGGAGTACTTATATGGGACCAGGGTAACTCACTTGGGGCCAGGGTGTACTTATTAAGGGGGTAGGGCAACTCACTTGGGGTCAGGGATTACTTATAAGGGATTAGGGTAACTCACTAGGGGTCTGGGAGTACTTATATGGGACTAGGGTAACTCACTTAGTGTCAGGGTGTATTTATATGGGACTAGGGTAACTCACTTAGGGTATGAGAGTACATATAAAGGGGATAGGTTAACTCACTTTGGGTCAAGGAGTACTTTTATGGGACTAGGGTAACTCACTTGGTGTCTGTGAGTACTTATATGGGACCAGGGTAACTCACTTGGAGTCAGGGAGTACTTATAAAGGGGCTTGGTTAACTCACTTTGGGTCAAGGAGTACTTATATGGGACTAGGGTAACTCACTTGGTGTCTTTGAGTACTTATATGGGACCAGGGTAACTCACTTGGGGCCAGGGAGTACTTATAAGGGACTAGGGTAACTCACTGGGGGTCTGGGAGTACATATAAAGGGGCTAGGATAACTCACTTGCGGTCAGAGAGTACATATAAAGGGGCTAAAATAACTCTCTTGGGGTCAGGGAGTATTTCTATGTGACTAGGGTAACTCACTTGCGGTCAGAGAGTACATATAAAGGGGCTAGGATAACTCACTTGGGGTCAGAGAGTACTACTATGGGACTACGGTAACTCACTTGCGGTCAGAGAGTACATATAAAGGGGCTAGGATAACTCACTTGGGGTCAGGGAGTACTTATACAAGTGATATGGTAACTCACTTGGGGTCAGGGAGTACTTATACAAGTGATATGGTAACTCACTTGGGGTCAGGGAGTACTTATAAAGGGGCTAGGTTAACGCACTTTGGGTCAAGGAGTACTTCTATGTTACTAGGGTAACTCACTGGGGTCAGGGAGTACTACTATAGGACTAGGGTAACTAACTTGCGGTCAGAGAGTACATATAAAGGGGCTAGGATAACTCACTTGGGGTCAGGGGAGTACTTATAAAGGGGTTAGGGTAACACACTTGGGGTCAGGGAGTACTTCTATGGGACTAGGGTAACTCACTTGGGGTCTGGGAGTACTTATATGGGACTAGGGTAACTCACTTGGGGTCTGGGAGTACTTATGTGGGACCAGGGTAACTCACTTGGGGCAAGGGTGTACTTATAAAGGGGCTAGGGTAACTCACTTGGGATCAGGGAGTAGTTATATGGGACTAGGGTTACTCACTTGCGGTCAGGGAGTACATATAAAGGGGCTAGGATAACTCACTTGGTGTCTGTGAGTACTTATATGGGACCAGGGTAACTCACTTGGGGTCAGGGAGTACTTATAAAGGGGCTAGGTTAACTCACTTTGGGTCAAGGAGTACTTATATGGGACTAGGGTAACTCACTTGGTGTCTTTGAGTACTTATATGGGACCAGGGTAACTCACTTGGGGCCAGGGTGTACTTATTAAGGGGCTAGGGTAACTCACTTGGGGTCAGGGAGTACTTACAAAGGGGTTAGGGTAACTCACTTTGCGTCAAGCAGTACATATATGGGACTAGGGTAACTCACTTAGGGTCAGGGAATACTTTTAAAGGGGCTATGGTAACTCACTTGGGGTCAGGGAGTACTTATACTGGACTGGGGTAACTCACTTGCGGTCAGAGAGTACATATAAAGGGGCTAGGATAACTCACTTGGGGTCAGGGAGTACTTATACAAGTGATATGGTAACTCACTTGGGGCAGGGAGTACTTATAAAGGGGCTAGGGTAACGCACTTTGGGTCAAGGAGTACTTCTATGGCACTAGGGTAACTCACTGGGGTCAGGGAGTACTACTACAGGACTAGGGTAACTAACTTGCGGTCAGAGAGTACATATAAAGGGGCTAGGATAACTCACTTGGGGTCAGGGAGTACTTATAAAGGGGTTAGGGTAACACACTTGGGGTCTGGGAGTACTTATAGGGGACTAGGGTAACTCACTTGGGGTCTGGGAGTACTTATGTGGGACCAGGGTAACTCACTTGGGGCAAGGGTGTACTTATAAAGGGGCTAGGGTAACTCACTTGGGATCAGGGAGTAGTTATATGGGACTAGGGTTACTCACTTGCGGTCAGGGAGTACTTTTAAAGGGGCTATGGTAACTCACTTGGGGTCAGGGAGTACTTATACTGGACTGGGGTAACTCACTTGCGGTCAGAGAGTACATACAAAGGGGCTGGGATAACTCACTTGGGGTCAGGGAGTATTTATATAGGGGCTAGGGTAACTCACTTGGGGTCAGGGAGTATTTCTATGGCACTAGGGTATCTCACTGGGGGTATGGGAGTACATATAAAGCGGCTAGGGTAACTCACTTGGAGTCTGGGAGTACATATAAAGGGGCTAGGATAACTCACTTGGTGTCTGTGAGTACTTATATGGGACCAGGGTAACTCACTTGGGGTCAGGGAGTACTTATAAAGGGGCTAGGTTAACTCACTTTGGGTCAAGGAGTACTTATATGGGACTAGGGTAACTCACTTGGTGTCTTTGAGTACTTATATGGGACCAGGGTAACTCACTTGGGGCCAGGGTGTACTTATTAAGGGGCTAGGGTAACTCACTTGGGGTCAGGGAGTACTTACAAAGGGGTTAGGGTAACTCACTTTGCGTCAAGCAGTACATATATGGGACTAGGGTAACTCACTTAGGGTCAGGGAGTACTTTTAAAGGGGCTATGGTAACTCACTTGGGGTCAGGGAGTACTTATACTGGACTGGGGTAACTCACTTGCGGTCAGAGAGTACATATAAAGGGGCTAGGATAACTCACTTGGGGTCAGGGAGTACTTATACAAGTGATATGGTAACTCACTTGGGGTCAGGGAGTACTTATAAAGGGGCTAGGGTAACGCACTTTGGGTCAAGGAGTACTTCTATGGCTCTAGGGTAACTCACTGGGGTCAGGGAGTACTACTACAGGACTAGGGTAACTAACTTGCGGTCAGAGAGTACATATAAAGGGGCTAGGATAACTCACTTGGGGTCAGGGAGTACTTATAAAGGGGTTAGGGTAACACACTTGGGGTCTGGGAGTACTTATAGGGGACTAGGGTAACTCACTTGGGGTCTGGGAGTACTTATGTGGGACCAGGGTAACTCACTTGGGGCAAGGGTGTACTTATAAAGGGGCTAGGGTAACTCACTTGGGATCAGGGAGTAGTTATATGGGACTAGGGTTACTCACTTGCGGTCAGGGAGTACTTTTAAAGGGGCTATGGTAACTCACTTGGGGTCAGGGAGTACTTATACTGGACTGGGGTAACTCACTTGCGGTCAGAGAGTACATACAAAGGGGCTGGGATAACTCACTTGGGGTCAGGGAGTATTTATATAGGGGCTAGGGTAACTCACTTGGGGTCAGGGAGTATTTCTATGGCACTAGGGTATCTCACTGGGGGTATGGGAGTACATATAAAGCGGCTAGGGTAACTCACTTGGAGTCTGGGAGTACATATAAAGGGGCTAGGATAACTCACTTGGGGCCAGGGTGTACTTATAAAAGGGCTATGGTAACTTACTTGCGGTCAGGGAGTACTTATATGAGACTAGGGTAACACACTAGGGGTCAGGGAGTACTTATAAAGGGGTTAGAATAACTCACTTGCGGTCAGAGAGTATATATAATGGGGCTAGGATAACTCACGTGGAGTCAGGGAGTACTTATAATGGGCTACGGTAACTCAATTGGGGTCAGGAATTACTTATATGGGACTAGGGTAACTCACTTAGGGTCAGGGAGTACTTATAAAGGGGCTATGGTAACTCACTTGGGGTCAGGGAGTACTTCTATGGCACTAGGGTAACTCACTGGGGTCAGGGAGTACTACTATGGGACTAGGATAACTAACTTGCGGTCAGAGAGTACATATAAAGGGGCTAGGATAACTCACTTGGGGTCAGGGAGTACTTATAAAGGGGCTATGGTAACTCACTTGGGGTCAGGGAGTACTTATATGGGACTAGGGTAACTCACATAGTGTCATGGTGTATTTATATGGGAGTAGGGTAACTCACTTGGGGTCTGAGAGTACATATAAATGGGATAGGATAACTCACTTGCAGTCAAAGAGTACATATAAAGGGGCTAGAATAACTCTCTTGGGGACATGGTGTACTTCTATGTGACTAGGGTAACTAACTTGCGGTCAGAGAGTACATATAAAGGGGCTAGGATAACTCACTTGGGGCCAGGGTGTACTTATAAAAGGGCTATGGTAACTCACTTGCGGTCAGGGAGTACTTATATGAGACTAGGGTAACACACTAGGGGTCAGGGAGTACTTATAAAGGGGTTAGAATAACTCACTTGCGGTCAGAGAGTATATATAAAGGGGCTAGGATAACTCACGTGGAGTCAGGGAGTACTTATAATGGGCTACGGTAACTCACTTGGGGTCAGGAATTACTTATATGGGACTAGGGTAACTCACATAGTGTCATGGTGTATTTATATGGGAGTAGGGTAACTCACTTGGGGTCTGAGAGTACATATAAATGGGATAGGATAACTCACTTGCAGTCAAAGAGTACATATAAAGGGGCTAGAATAACTCTCTTGGGGACATGGTGTACTTCTATGTGACTAGGGTAACTAACTTGCGGTCAGAGAGTACATATAAAGGGGCTTGGATAACTCACTTGGGGCCAGGGTGTACTTATAAAAGGGCTATGGTGACTCACTTGGGGTCAGGGAGTACTTCTATGGCACTAGGGTAACTCACTGGGGTCAGGGAGTACTACTATGGGACTAGAATAACTAACTTGCGGTCAGAGAGTACATATAAAGGGGCTAGGATAACTCACTTGGGGTCAGGGAGTACTTATAAAGGTGATATGGTAACTCACTTGGGGTCAGGGAGTACTTATAAAGGGGCTAGGGTAACTCACTTTGGGTCAAGGAGTACTTATATGGGACTAGGGTAACTCACTCTGTGTCTGTGAGTACTTATATGAGACCAGGGTAACTCACTTGGGGTCAGGGTGTACTTATTAAAGGGCTAGGGTAACTCACTTGGGGTCAGGGAGTACATATAAAACGGCTAGGATAACTCACTTGGGGTCATGGAGTACATATAAAACAACTAGGATAACTCACTTGCGGTCAGAGATTACATACAAAGGGGTTAGGATAACTCACTTGCGGTCAGAGAGTACATATAAAGGAGCCAGGATAACTCACATGGTGTCAGGGAGTACTTATAAAGGGGCTAGGATAACTCACTTGGTTTCTGTGAGTACTTATAAGGGGCTAGGGTAACGCACTTTGGGTCATGGAGTACTTATATGGGAATAGGGTAACTCACTTGGTATCTGTGAGTACTTATATAGGACCAGGGTAACTCACTTGGAGTCAGGGAGTACTTACAAAGGGGCTAGGTTAACTCACTTTGGGTCAAGGAGTACTTATATGGGACAAGGGTAACTCACTTGGGGCCAGGGTGTACTTATTAAGGGGGTAGGGTAACTCACTTGGGGTCAGGGAGTACTTATAAGGGACTAGGGTAACTCACTAGGGGTCTGGGAGTACATATAAAGGGGCTAGGATAACTCACTTTCGGTCAGAGAGTACATATAAAGGGGCTAGAATAACTCTCTTGGGGACATGGTGTACTTCTATGTGACTAGGGTAACTAACTTGCGGTCAGAGAGTACATATAAAGGGGCTAGGATAACTCAATTGGGATCAGGGAGTAGTTATATGGGACTAGGTTTACTCACTTGCGGTCAGAGAGTACATATAAAGGGGCTAGGATAACTCACTAGGGGTCAGGGATTACTTATATAGGGGCTAGGGAAACTCACTTGGGGTCAGGGAGTACTTATATGGGACTAGGGTAACTCACATAGGGTCAGAGTGTATTTATATGGGACTAGGGTAACTCACTTGGGGTCTGAGAGTACATATAAAGGGGATAGGATAACTCACATGGTGTCAGGGAGTACTTAAAAAGTGGTTAGGATAACTCATTTGGAGTCAGGGAGTACTTATAAAGGGGATAAGGTAACTCACTTTGGGTCAAGGAGTACTTATATGGGACTAGGGTAACTCACTTTGTGTCTGTGAGTACTTATATGAGACCAGGGTAACTCACTTGGGGCCAGGGTGTACTTATTAAAGGGCTAGGGTAACTCACTTGGGGTCAGGGAGTACATATAAAACGGCTAGGATAACTCACTTGCGGTCAGAGAGTACATATAAAGGGGCTAGAATAACTCTCTTGGGTTCAGGGAGTACTTCTATGTGACTAGGGTAACTCACTTGCGGTCAGAGAGTACATATAATGGGGCTAGGATAACTCACTTGGGGTCAGGGATTACTTATACAGGTGATATGGTAACTCACTTGGGGTCAGGGAGTACTTATAAAGGGGCTAGGGTAACGCACTTTGGGTCAAGGAGTTCTTATATGGGACTAGGGTAACTCACTTGGTGTGTGAGTACTTATATAGGACTAGGGTAACTCACTTGGAGTCAGGGAGTACTTATAAAGGGGCTAGGTTAACTCACTTTGGGTCAAGGAGTACTTATATGGGACTAGGGTAACTCACTTGGTGTCTGTGAGTACTTATATGGGACCAGGGTAACTCACTTGTGGTCAGAGAGTACTTATAAGGGACTTGGGTAACTCACTGGGGGTCTGGGAGTACATATAAAGGGGCTAGGATAACTCACTTGCGGTCAGAGAGTACATATAAAGGGGCTAGAATAACACTCTTGGGGTCAGGGAGTACTTCTATGTGTCTAGGGTAACTCACTTGCGGTCAGAGAGTACATATAAAGGGGCTAGGATAACTCACTTGGGGTCAGGGAGTACTTATACAGGTGATATGGTAACTCACTTGGGGTCAGGGAGTACTTATAAAGGGGTTAGGGTAACGCACTTTGGGTCAATGAGTACTTATATGGGAATAGGGTAACTCACTTGGTGTCTGTGAGTACTTATATAGGACCAGGGTAACTCACTTGGATTCAGGGAGTACTTTTAAAGGGGCTAGGTTAACTCACTTTGGGTCAAGGAGTACTTATATGGGACCAGGGTAACTCACTTGGGGCCAGGGTGTACTTATTAAGGGGGTAGGGCAACTCACTTGGGGTCAGGGATTACTTATAAGGGATTAGGGTAACTCACTAGGGGTCTGGGAGTACTTATATGGGACTAGGGTAACTCACTTAGTGTCAGGGTGTATTTATATGGGACTAGGGTAACTCACTTAGGGTATGAGAGTACATATAAAGGGGATAGGTTAACTCACTTTGGGTCAAGGAGTACTTTTATGGGACTAGGGTAACTCACTTGGTGTCTGTGAGTACTTATATGGGACCAGGGTAACTCACTTGGAGTCAGGGAGTACTTATAAAGGGGCTAGGTTAACTCACTTTGGGTCAAGGAGTACTTATATGGGACTAGGGTAACTCACTTGGTGTCTTTGAGTACTTATATGGGACCAGGGTAACTCACTTGGGGCCAGGGTGTACTTATTAAGGGGCTAGGGTAACTCACTTGGGGTCAGGGAGTACTTATAAGGGACTAGGGTAACTCACTGGGGGTCTGGGAGTACATATAAAGGGGCTAGGATAACTCACTTGCGGTCAGAGAGTACATATAAAGGGGCTAAAATAACTCTCTTGGGGTCAGGGAGTATTTCTATGTGACTAGGGTAACTCACTTGCGGTCAGAGAGTACATATAAAGGGGCTAGGATAACTCACTTGGGGTCAGAGAGTACTACTATGGGACTACGGTAACTCACTTGCGGTCAGAGAGTACATATAAAGGGGCTAGGATAACTCACTTGGGGTCAGGGAGTACTTCTACAAGTGATATGGTAACTCACTTGGGGTCAGGGAGTACTTATAAAGGGGCTAGGGTAACGCACTTTGGGTCAAGGAGTACTTCTATGGCACTAGGGTAACTCACTGGGGTCAGGGAGTACTACTATAGGACTAGGGTAACTAACTTGCGGTCAGAGAGTACATATAAAGGGGCTAGGATAACTCACTTGGGGTCAGGGAGTACTTATAAAGGGGTTAGGGTAACACACTTGGGGTCAGGGAGTACTTCTATGGGACTAGGGTAACTCACTTGGGGTCTGGGAGTACTTATATGGGACTAGGGTAACTCACTTGGGGTCTGGGAGTACTTATGTGAGACCAGGGTAACTCACTTGGGGCAAGGGTGTACTTATAAAGGGGCTAGGGTAACTCACTTGGGATCAGGGAGTAGTTATATGGGACTAGGGTTACTCACTTGCGGTCAGGGAGTACATATAAAGGGGCTAGGATAACTCACTTGGTGTCTGTGAGTACTTATATGGGACCAGGGTAACTCACTTGGGGCCAGGGTGTACTTATTAAGGGGCTAGGGTAACTCACTTGGGGTCAGGGAGTACTTACAAAGGGGTTAGGGTAACTCACTTTGCGTCAAGCAGTACATATATGGGACTAGGGTAACTCACTTAGGGTCAGGGAGTACTTTTAAAGGGGCTATGGTAACTCACTTGGGGTCAGGGAGTACTTATACTGGACTGGGGTAACTCACTTGCGGTCAGAGAGTACATACAAAGGGGCTGGGATAACTCACTTGGGGTCAGGGAGTATTTATATAGGGGCTAGGGTAACTCACTTGGGGTCAGGGAGTATTTCTATGGCACTAGGGTATCTCACTGGGGGTATGGGAGTACATATAAAGCGGCTAGGGTAACTCACTTGGAGTCTGGGAGTACATATAAAGGGGCTAGGATAACTCACTTGGGGCCAGGGTGTACTTATAAAGGGGTTAGAATAACTCACTTGCGGTCAGAGAGTATATATAAAGGGGCTAGGATAACTCACGTGGAGTCAGGGAGTACTTATAATGGGCTACGGTAACTCACTTGGGGTCAGGAATTACTTATATGGGACTAGGGTAACTCACTTAGGGTCAGGGAGTACATATAAAGGGGCTATGGTAACTCACTTGGGGTCAGGGAGTACTTCTATGGCACTAGGGTAACTCACTGGGGTGAGGGAGTACTACTATGGGACTAGGATAACTAACTTGCGGTCAGAGAGTACATATAAAGGGGCTAGGATAACTCACTTAGGGTCAGGGAGTACTTATAAAGGGGTTAGGGTAACACACTTGGGGTCAGGGAGTACTTCTATGGGACTAGGGTAACTCACTTGGGGTCTAGGAGTACTTATATGGGACTAGGGTAACTCACTTGGGGTCTGGGAGTACTTATGTGAGACCAGGGTAACTCACTTGGGATCAGGGAGTAGTTATTTGGGACTAGGGTTACTCACTTGCGGTCAGGGAGTACATATAAAGGGGCTAGGATAACTCACTTGGTGTCTGTGAGTACTTATATGGGACCAGGGTAACTCACTTGGGGCCAGGGTGTACTTATTAAGGGGCTAGGGTAACTCACTTGGGGTCAGTGAGTACTTACAAAGGGGTTAGGGTAACTCACTTTGCGTCAAGCAGTACATATATGGGACTAGGGTAACTCACTTAGGGTCAGGGAGTACTTTTAAAGGGGCTATGGTAACTCACTTGGGGTCAGGGAGTACTTATACTGGACTGGGGTAACTCACTTGCGGTCAGAGAGTACATACAAAGGGGCTGGGATAACTCACTTGGGGTCAGGGAGTATTTCTATGGCACTAGGGTATCTCACTGGGGGTATGGGAGTACATATAAAGCGGCTAGGGTAACTCACTTGGAGTCTGGGAGTACATATAAAGGGGCTAGGATAACTCACTTGGGGCCAGGGTGTACTTATAAAGGGGTTAGAATAACTCACTTGCGGTCAGAGAGTATATATAAAGGGGCTAGGATAACTCACGTGGAGCCAGGGAGTACTTATAATGGGCTACGGTAACTCACTTGGGGTCAGGAATTACTTATATGGGACTAGGGTAACTCACTTAGGGTCAGGGAGTACATATAAAGGGGCTATGGTAACTCACTTGGGGTCAGGGAGTACTTCTATGGCACTAGGGTAACTCACTGGGGTGAGGGAGTACTACTATGGGACTAGGATAACTAACTTGCGGTCAGAGAGTACATATAAAGGGGCTAGGATAACTCACTTAGGGTCAGGGAGTACTTATAAAGGGGTTAGGGTAACACACTTGGGGTCAGGGAGTACTTCTATGGGACTAGGGTAACTCACTTGGGGTCTAGGAGTACTTATATGGGACTAGGGTAACTCACTTGGGGTCTGGGAGTACTTATGTGAGACCAGGGTAACTCACTTGGGGCAAGGGTGTACTTATAAAGGGGCTAGGGTAACTCACTTGGGATCAGGGAGTAGTTATTTGGGACTAGGGTTACTCACTTGCGGTCAGGGAGTACATATAAAGGGGCTAGGATAACTCACTTGGTGTCTGTGAGTACTTATATGGGACCAGGGTAACTCACTTGGGGCCAGGGTGTACTTATTAAGGGGCTAGGGTAACTCACTTGGGGTCAGTGAGTACTTACAAAGGGGTTAGGGTAACTCACTTTGCGTCAAGCAGTACATATATGGGACTAGGGTAACTCACTTAGGGTCAGGGAGTACTTTTAAAGGGGCTATGGTAACTCACTTGGGGTCAGGGAGTACTTATACTGGACTGGGGTATTTCACTTGCGGTCAGAGAGTACATACAAAGGGGCTGGGATAACTCACTTGGGGTCAGGGAGTATTTATATAGGGGCTAGGGTAACTCACTTGGGGTCAGGGAGTATTTCTATGGCACTAGGGTATCTCACTGGGGGTATGGGAGTACATATAAAGCGGCTAGGGTAACTCACTTGGAGTCTGGGAGTACATATAAAGGGGCTAGGATAACTCACTTGGGGCCAGGGTGTACTTATAAAAGGGCTATGGTAACTCACTTGCGGTCAGGGAGTACTTATATGAGACTAGGGTAACACACTAGGGGTCAGGGAGTACTTATAAAGGGGTTAGAATAACTCACTTGCGGTCAGAGAGTATATATAAAGGGGCTAGGATAACTCACGTGGAGTCAGGGAGTACTTATAATGGGCTACGGTAACTCACTTGGGGTCAGGAATTACTTATATGGGACTAGGGTAACTCACTTAGGGTCAGGGAGTACTTATAAAGGGGCTATGGTAACTCACTTGGGGTCAGGGAGTACTTCTATGGTACTAGGGTAACTCACTGGGGTGAGGGAGTACTACTATGGGACTAGGATAACTAACTTGCGGTCAGAGAGTACATATAAAGGGGCTAGGATAACTCACTTAGGGTCAGGGAGTACTTATAAAGGGGCTATGGTAACTCACTTGGGGTCAGGGAGTACTTATATGGGACTAGGGTAACTCACATAGTGTCATGGTGTATTTATATGGGAGTAGGGTAACTCACTTGGGGTCTGAGAGTACATATAAATGGGATAGGATAACTCACTTGCAGTCAAAGAGTACATATAAAGGGGCTAGGATAACTCACTTGGGGTCAGGGAGTACTTATAAAGGTGATATGGTAACTCACTTGGGGTCAGGGAGTACTTATAAAGGGGCTAGGGTAACTCACTTTGGGTCAAGGAGTACTTATTTGGGACTAGGGTAACTCACTCTGTGTCTGTGAGTACTTATATGAGACCAGGGTAACTCACTTGTGGTCAGGGTGTACTTATTAAAGGGCTAGGGTAACTCACTTGGGGTCAGGGAGTACATATAAAACGGCTAGGATAACTCACTTGGGGTCATGGAGTACATATAAAACGGCTAGGATAACTCACTTGCGGTCAGAGATTACATACAAAGGGGTTAGGATAACTCACTTGCGGTCAGAGAGTACATATAAAGGGGCCAGGATAAATCACATGGTGTCAGGGAGTACTTATAAAGGGGCTAGGATAACTCACTTGGTTTCTGTGAGTACTTATAAGGGGCTAGGTTAACTCACTTTGGGTCAAGGAGTACTTATATGGGACTAGGGTAACTCACTTGGTGTCTGTGAGTACTTATTTGGGACCAGGGTAACTCACTTGTGGTCAGGGAGTACTTATAAGGGACTAGGGTAACTCAATGGGGTTCTGGGAGTACATATAAAGGGGCTAGGATAACTCACTTGCGGTCAGAGAGTACATATAAAAGGGCTAGAATAATTCTCTTGGGGTCAGGGAGTACTTCTATGTGACTAGGGTAACTCACTTGCGGTCAGAGAGTACATATAAAGGGGCTAGGATAACTCACTTGGGGTCAGGGAGTACTTATACAGGTGATATGGTAACTCACTTGGGGTCAGGGAGTACTTATAAAGGGGCTAGGGTAACTCACTTGGGGTCAGGGAGTACTTATAAAGGGGCTATGGTAACTCACTTGGGGTCAGGGAGTACTTATATGGGACTAGGGTAACTCACATAGGGTCAGGGTGTATTTATATGGGACTAGGGTAACTCACCTGGGGTCTGAGAGTACATATAAATGGGATAATATAACTCACTTGCAGTCAAAGAGTACATATAAAGGGGCTAGGATAACGCACTTTGGGTCAAGGAGTACTTCTATGGCACTAGGGTAACTCACTGGGGTCAGGGAGTACTACTATAGGACTAGGGTAACTAACTTGCGGTCAGAGAGTACATATAAAGGGGCTAGGATAACTCACTTGGGGTCAGGGAGTACTTATAAAGGGGCTATGGTAACTCACTTGGGGTCAGGGAGTACTTATATGGGACTAGGGTAACTCACATAGGGTCAGGGTGTATTTATATGGGACTAGGGTAACTCACTTGGGGTCTGAGAGTACATATAAATGGGATAGGATAACTCACTTGCAGTCAAAGAGTACATATAAAGGGGCTAGGATAACGCACTTAGGGTCAAGGAGTACTTCTATGGCACTAGGGTAACTCACTGGGGTCAGGGAGTACTACTAAAGGACTAGGGTAACTAACTTGCGGTCAGAGAGTACATATAAAGGGGCTAGGATAACTCACTTGGGGTCAGGGAGTACTTATAAAGGGGTTAGGGTAACACACTTGGGGTCAGGGAGTACTTCTATGGGACTAGGGTAACTCACTTGGGGTCTGGGAGTACTTATATGGGACTAGGGTAACTCACTTGGGGTCTGGGAGTACTTATGTGGGACCAGGGTAACTCACTTGGGGCAAGGGTGTACTTATAAAGGGGCTAGGGTAACTCACTTGGGATCAGGGAGTAGTTATATGGGACTAGGGTAACTCACTTGGGGTTAGGGAGTACATATAAAACGGCTAGGATAACTCACTTGCGGTCAGAGAGTACATATAAAGGGGCTAGAATAACTCTCTTGGGTTCAGGGAGTACTTCTATGTGACTAGGGTAACTCACTTGCGGTCAGAGAGTACATATAATGGGGCTAGGATAACTCACTTGGGGTCAGGGAGTACTTATACAGGTGATATGGTAACTCACTTGGGGTCAGGGAGTACTTATAAAGGGGCTAGGGTAACGCACTTTGGGTCAAGTAGTACTTATATGGGACTAGGGTAACTCACTTGGTGTGTGAGTACTTATATAGGACTAGGGTAACTCACTTGGAGTCAGGGAGTACTTATAAAGGGGCTAGGTTAACTCACTTTGGGTCAAGGAGTACTTATATGGGACTAGGGTAACTCACTTGGTGTCTGTGAGTACTTATATGGGACCAGGGTAACTCACTTGTGGTCAGAGAGTACTTATAAGGGACTTGGGTAACTCACTGGGGGTCTGGGAGTACATATAAAGGGGCTAGGATAACTCACTTGCGGTCAGAGAGTACATATAAAGGGGCTAGAATAACTCTCTTGGGGTCAGGGAGTACTTCTATGTGACTAGGGTAACTCACTTGCGGTCAGAGAGTACATATAAAGGGGCTAGGATAACTCACTTGGGGTCAGGGAGTACTTATACAGGTGATATGGTAACTCACTTGGGGTCAGGGAGTACTTATAAAGGGGCTAGGTTAACTCACTTTGGGTCAAGGAGTACTTATATGGGACTAGGGTAACTCACTTGGTGTCTGTGAGTACTTATATGGGACCAGGGTAACTCACTTGTGGTCAGAGAGTACTTATAAGGGACTAGGGTAACTCACTGGGGGTCTAGGAGTACATATAAACGGGCTAGGATAACTCACTTGCGGTCAGATAGTACATATAAAGGGGCTAGAATAACTCTCTTGGGGTCAGGGAGTACTTCTATGTGTCTAGGGTAACTCACTTGCGGTCAGAGAGTACATATAAAGGGGCTAGGATAACTCACTTGGGGTCAGGGAGTACTTATACAGGTGATATGGTAACTCACTTGGGGTCAGGGAGTACTTATAAAGGGGCTAGGGTAACGCACTTTGGGTCATGGAGTACTTATATGGGAATAGGGTAACTCACTTGGTGTCTGTGAGTACTTATATAGGACCAGGGTAACTCACTTGGAGTCAGGGAGTACTTATAAAGGGGCTAGGTTAACTCATTTTGGGTCAAGGAGTACTTATATGGGACCAGGGTAACTCACTTGGGGCCAGGGTGTACTTATTAAGGGGGTAGGGTAACTCACTTGGGGTCAGGGAGTACTTATAAGGGACTAGGGTAACTCACTAGGGGTCAGGGAGTACTTATATGGGACCAGGGTAACTCACATAGGGTCAGAGTGTATTTATATGGGACTAGGGTAACTCACTTGGGGTCTGAGAGTACATATAAAGGGGATAGGATAACTCACATGGTGTCAGGGAGTACTTATAAAGGGGCTAGGTTAACTCACTTTGGGTCAAGGAGTACTTATATGGGACTAGGGTAACTCACTTGGTGTCTGTGAGTACTTATATGGGACCAGGGTAACTCACTTGTGGTCAGAGAGTACTTATAATGGACTTGGGTAACTCACTGGGGGTCTGGGAGTACATATAAAGGGGCTAGCATAACTCACTTGGGGTCAGGGGAGTACTTATACAGGTGATATGGTAACTCACTTGGGGTCAGGGAGTACTTATAAAGGGGCTAGGTTAACTCACTTTGGGTCAAGGAGTACTTATATGGGACTAGGGTAACTCACTTGGGGTCTGTGAGTACTTATATGGGACCAGGGTAACTCACTTGTGGTCAGAGAGTACTTATAAGGGACTAGGGTAACTCACTGGGGGTCTAGGAGTACATATAAACGGGCTAGGATAACTCACTTGCGGTCAGATAGTACATATAAAGGGGCTAGAATAACTCTCTTGGGGTCAGGGAGTACTTCTATGTGTCTAGGGTAACTCACTTGCGGTCAGAGAGTACATATAAAGGGGCTAGGATAACTCACTTGGGGTCAGGGAGTACTTATACAGGTGATATGGTAACTCACTTGGGGTCAGGGTGTACTTATAAAGGGGCTAGGGTAACGCACTTTGGGTCATGGAGTACTTATATGGGAATAGGGTAACTCACTTGGTGTCTGTGAGTACTTATATAGGACCAGGGTAACTCACTTGGAGTCAGGGAGTACTTATAAAGGGGCTAGGTTAACTCATTTTGGGTCAAGGAGTACTTATATGGGACCAGGGTAACTCACTTGGGGCCAGGGTGTACTTATTAAGGGGGTAGGGTAACTCACTTGGGGTCAGGGAGTACTTATAAGGGACTAGGGTAACTCACTAGGGGTCTGGGAGTACATATAAAGGGGCTAGGATAACTCACTTTCGGTCAGAGAGTACATATAAAGGGGCTAGAATAACTCTCTTGGGGTCATGGTGTACTTCTATGTGACTAGGGTAACTAACTTGCGGTCAGAGAGTACATATAAAGGGGCTAGGATAACTCAATTGGGGTCAGGGAGTACTTATACAGGTGATATGGTAACTCACTTGGGGTCAGGGAGTACTTATATGGGACTAGGGTAACTCACTTGTGGTCAGGGAGTACTTATAAAGGGGCTAGGGTAACTCACTTTGGGTCAAGGAGTACTTATATTGGACTAGGCTAACTCACTTGGTGTCTGGGAGTACTTATGTGGGACCAGGGTATCTCACTTGGGGCCAGGGTGTACTTATAAAGGGGCTAGGGTAACTCACATGGGATCAGGGAGTAGTTATATGGGACTAGGTTTACTCACTTGCGGTCAGAGAGTACATATAAAGGGGCTAGGATAACTCACTAGGGGTCAGGGAGTACTTATATAGGGGCTAGGGAAACTCACTTGGGGTCAGGGAGTACTTATATGGGACTAGGGTAACTCACATAGGGTCAGAGTGTATTTATATGGGACTAGGGTAACTCACTTGGGGTCTGAGAGTACATATAAAGGGGATAGGATACCTCACATGGTGTCAGGGAGTACTTAAAAAGTGGTTAGGATAACTCACTTGGAGCCAGGGAGTACTTATAAAGGGGATAGGGTAACTCACTTTGGGTCAAGGAGTACTTATATGGGACTAGGGTAACTCACTTGGTGTCTGTGAGTACTTATATGAGACAAGGGTAACTCACTTGGGGCCAGGGTGTACTTATTAAAGGGCTAGGGTAACTCACTTGGGGTCAGGGAGTACATATAAAACGGCTAGGATAACTCACTTGCGGTCAGAGAGTACATATAAAGGGGCTAGAATAACTCTCTTGGGTTCAGGGAGTACTTCTATGTGACTAGGGTAACTCACTTGCGGTCAGAGAGTACATATAATGGGGCTAGGATAACTCACTTGGGGTCAGGGATTACTTATACAGGTGATATGGTAACTCACTTGGGGTCAGGGAGTACTTATAAAGGGGCTAGGGTAACGCACTTTGGGTCAAGGAGTTCTTATATGGGACTAGGGTAACTCACTTGGTGTGTGAGTACTTATATAGGACTAGGGTAACTCACTTGGAGTCAGGGAGTACTTATAAAGGGGCTAGGTTAACTCACTTTGGGTCAAGGAGTACTTATATGGGACTAGGGTAACTCACTTGGTGTCTGTGAGTACTTATATGGGACCAGGGTAACTCACTTGTGGTCAGAGAGTACTTATAAGGGACTTGGGTAACTCACTGGGGGTCTGGGAGTACATATAAAGGGGCTAGGATAACTCACTTGCGGTCAGAGAGTACATATAAAGGGGCTAGAATAACACTCTTGGGGTCAGGGAGTACTTCTATGTGTCTAGGGTAACTCACTTGCGGTCAGAGAATACATATAAAGGGGCTAGGATAACTCACTTGGGGTCAGGGAGTACTTATACAGGTGATATGGTAACTCACTTGGGGTCAGGGAGTACTTATAAAGGGGTTAGGGTAACGCACTTTGGGTCAATGAGTACTTATATG
Organism: Prorops nasuta; assembly: GCF_024137725.1. Taxonomy (NCBI): domain Eukaryota; kingdom Metazoa; phylum Arthropoda; class Insecta; order Hymenoptera; family Bethylidae; genus Prorops; species Prorops nasuta. Next base: position 182 of record NW_027117223.1, on the reverse strand, counting down.
GGAATAGGGTAACTCACTTGGTGTCTGTGAGTACTTATATAGGACCAGGGTAACTCACTTGGATTCAGGGAGTACTTTTAAAGGGGCTAGGTTAACTCACTTTGGGTCAAGGAGTACTTATATGGGACCAGGGTAACTCACTTGGGGCCAGGGTGTACTTATTAAGGGGGTAGGGCAACTCA
>NW_027117222.1:0-24860 GCF_024137725.1 Prorops nasuta | reverse complement strand
CCCTGACCCCAAGTGAGTTACCATAGTCCCTTTATAAGTACTCCCTGACCCCAATGAGTTACCAAAGCCCCTTTATAAGTACTACCAGACCCCAAGTGAGTTACCCTAGTCCCTTATAAGTACTCCCTGACCCTAATTGAGTTACCATAGCCCTTTATAAGTACTCCCTGACCCCAAGTGAGTTACCCTAGTCCCTTTATATGTACTCTCTGACCGCAATTCAGTTACCCTAGTTCCATATAAGTACTCCCTGACCCCAAGTGAGTTACCATAGCCCCTTTATAAGTACTACCAGACCCCAAGTGAGTTACCCTAGTCCCCATAGAAGTACTCTCTGACCCCAAGTGAGTTACCATATCACCTTTATAACCACTCCTGACCCCAAGTGAGTTATCCTAGCCCCTTTATATGTACTCTCTGACCGCAATTGAGTTACCCTAGTTCCATATAAGTACTCCCTGACCCCAAGTGAGTTACCAAAGCCCCTGTATAAGTACTACCAGACCCCCAAGTGAGTTACCCTAGTCCCCTTATAAGTACTCCCTGACCCTAAGTGAGTTACCATAGCCCCTTTATAAGTACACCCTGACCCCAAGTGAGTTATCCTAGCCCCTTTATAAGTACACCCTGAACCCAAGTGAGTTATCCTAGCCCCTTTATATGTACTCTTTGACCCAAGTGAGTTATCCTAGCCCCTTATAAGTACTCCCTGACACTAAGTGAGTTACCCTAGCCCCTTTATAAGTACACCCTGACCCAAGTGAGTTATCCTAGCCCCTTTATATGTACTCTCTGACCGCAAGTGAGTTATCCTAGCCCCTTTATATGTACTCTGTGACAGCAAGTCAGTTACCCTTGTCCCATAGAAGTACTCCCTGACCCCAAGTGAGTCACCATAGCCCCTTTATAAGTTCTCCCTGACCCCAAGTGAGTTATCCTAGCCCCTTTATATGTACTATCTGACCGCAAGTGAGTTACCCTAGTCCCATCTAAGTACTCCCTAACACCAAGTGAGTTACCCTAGTTCCATATAAGTACTCCCTGACCCCAAGTGAGTTACCAAAGCCCCTTATAAGTACTACCAGACCCCAAGTGAGTTACCCTAGTCCCTTTAAAAGTACTCCCTGACCCCAAGTGAGTTACCATAGCCCCTTTATAAGTACTCCCTGACCCCAAGTGAGTTACCCTAGTTCCATAGAAGTACTCTCTGACCCCAAGTGAGTTACCATATCACCATTATAAGCACTCCTGACCCCAAGTGAGTTATCCTAGCCCCTTTATATGTACTCTGTGACCGCAAGTCAGTTACCCTAGTCCCATAGAAGTACTCCCTGACCCCAAGTGAGTTACCATAGCCCCTTTATAAGTACTCCCTGACCCCAAGTGAGTTACCCTAGTTCCATATAAGTACTCCCTGACCCCAAGTGAGTTACCATAGCCCCTTTATAAGTACTCACTGATCCCAAGTGAGTTACCAAAGCCCCTTTATAAGTACTACCAGACCCCAAGTGAGTTACCCTAGTCCCTTAAAAGTACTCCCTGACCCCAAGTGAGTTACCATAGCCCCTTTATAAGTACTACCTGACTCAAAGTGAGTTACCCTAGTTCCATATAAGTACTCCCTGACCCCAAGTGAGTTACCATAGCCCCTTTATAAGTACTCCCTGACCCCAAGTGAGTTACCAAAGCCCCTTTATAAGTACTACCAGACCCCAAGTGAGTTACCCTAGTCCCTTATAAGTACTCCCTGACCCTAATTGAGTTACCATAGCGCTTTATAAGTACTCCCTGACCCCAAGTGAGTTACCCTAGTCCCTTATAAGTACTCCCTGACCCCAAGTGAGTTACCATAGCCCCTTTATAAGTACTACCAGACCCCAAGTGAGTTACCCTAGTCCCATAGAAGTACTCTCTGACCCCAAGTGAGTTACCATATCACCTTTATAAGCACTCCTGACCCCAAGTGAGTTATCCTAGCCCCCTTTATATGTACTCTCTGACCGCAAGTCAGTTACCCTAGTCCCATAGAAGTACTCCCTGACCCCAAGTGATTTACCATACCCCCTTTATAAGTACTCCCTGACCCCAAGTGAGTTACCATAGACCCTTTATAAGTACTCCCAGACCCCAAGTGAGTTACCCTAGTCCCTTATAAGTACTCCCTGACACCAAGTGAGTTACCCTAGCCTTTTTATAAGTACACTCTGACTTCAAGTGAGTTATCCTAGCTCTTTTATATGTACTCTCTGACCGCAAGTCAGTTACCCTAGTTCCATATAAGTACTCCCTGACCCCAAGTGAGTTACCATAGCCCCTTTATAAGTACTCCCTGACCCCAAGTGAGTTACCATAGCCCCTTTATAAGTACTACCAGACCCCAAGTGAGTTACCCTAGTCCCATAGAAGTACTCTCTGACCCCAAGTGAGTTACCATATCACCTTTATAAGCACTCCTGACCCCAAGTGAGTTATCCTAGCCCCTTTATATGTACTCTCTGACCGCAAGTCAGTTACCGTAGTCCCATAGAAGTACTCCCTGACCCCAAGTGAGTTACCCTAGTCCCATAGAAGTACTCTCTGACCCCAAGTGAGTTACCATATCACCTTTATAAGCACTCCTGACCCCAAGTGAGTTATCCTAGCCCCTTTATATGTACTCTCTGACCGCAATTGAGTTACCCTAGTTCCATATAAGTACTCCCTGACCCCAAGTGAGTTACCAAAGCCCCTGTATAAGTACTACCAGACCCCAAGTGAGTTACCCTAGTCCCTTATAAGTACTCCCCTGACCCTAATTGAGTTACCATAGCCCTTTATAAGTACTCCCTGACCCCAAGTGAGTTACCCTAGTCCCTTTATATGTACTCTCTGACCGCAATTCAGTTACCCTAGTTCCATATAAGTACTCCCTGACCCCAAGTGAGTTACCATAGCCCCTTTATAAGTACTACCAGACCCCAAGTGAGTTACCCTAGTCCCATAGAAGTACTCTCTGACCCCAAGTGAGTTACCATATCACCTTTATAACCACTCCTGACCCCAAGTGAGTTATCCTAGCCCCTTTATATGTACTCTCTGACCGCAATTGAGTTACCCTAGTTCCATATAAGTACTCCCTGACCCCAAGTGAGTTACCAAAGCCCCTGTATAAGTACTACCAGACCCCAAGTGAGTTACCCTAGTCCCTTATAAGTACTCCCTGACCCTAAGTGAGTTACCATAGCCCCTTTATAAGTACACCCTGACCCCAAGTGAGTTATCCTAGCCCCTTTATAAGTACACCCTGAACCCAAGTGAGTTATCCTAGCCCCTTTATATGTACTCTTTGACCCCAAGTGAGTTATCCTAGCCCCTTATAAGTACTCCCTGACACTAAGTGAGTTACCCTAGCCCCTTTATAATATACACCCTGACCCCAAGTGAGTTATCCTAGCCCCTTTATATGTACTCTCTGACCGCAAGTGAGTTATCCTAGCCCCTTTATATGTACTCTGTGACAGCAAGTCAGTTACCCTTGTCCCATAGAAGTACTCCCTGACCCAAGTGAGTCCACCATAGCCCCTTTATAAGTTCTCCCTGACCCCAAGTGAGTTATCCTAGCCCCTTTATATGTACTATCTGACCGCAAGTGAGTTACCCTAGTCCCATCTAAGTACTCCCTAACACCAAGTGAGTTACCCTAGTTCCATATAAGTACTCCCTGACCCCAAGTGAGTTACCAAAGCCCCTTTATAAGTACTACCAGACCCCAAGTGAGTTACCCTAGTCCCTTAAAGTACTCCCTGACCCCAAGTGAGTTACCATAGCCCCTTTATAAGTACTCCCTGACCCCAAGTGAGTTACCCTAGTTCCATAGAAGTACTCTCTGACCCCAAGTGAGTTACCATATCACCATTATAAGCACTCCTGACCCCAAGTGAGTTATCCTAGCCCCTTTATATGTACTCTGTGACCGCAAGTCAGTTACCCTAGTCCCATAGAAGTACTCCCTGACCCCAAGTGAGTTACCATAGCCCCTTTATAAGTACTCCCTGACCCCAAGTGAGTTACCCTAGTTCCATATAAGTACTCCCTGACCCCAAGTGAGTTACCATAGCCCCCTTTATAAGTACTCACTGATCCCAAGTGAGTTACCAAAGCCCCTTTATAAGTACTACCCAGACCCCAAGTGAGTTACCCTAGTCCCTTAAAAGTACTCCCTGACCCCAAGTGAGTTACCATAGCCCCTTTATAAGTACTACCTGACTCAAAGTGAGTTACCCTAGTTCCATATAAGTACTCCCTGACCCCAAGTGAGTTACCATAGCCCCTTTATAAGTACTCCCTGACCCCAAGTGAGTTACCAAAGCCCCTTTATAAGTACTACCAGACCCCAAGAGAGTTACCCTAGTCCCTTATAAGTACTCCCTGACCCTAATTGAGTTACCATAGCGCTTTATAAGTACTCCCTGACCCCAAGTGAGTTACCCTAGTCCTTATAAGTACTCCCTGACCCCAAGTGAGTTACCATAGCCCCCTTTATAAGTACTACCAGACCCCAAGTGAGTTACCCTAGTCCCATAGAAGTACTCTCTGACCCCAAGTGAGTTACCATATCACCTTTATAAGCACTCCTGACCCCAAGTGAGTTATCCTAGCCCCTTTATATGTACTCTCTGACCGCAAGTCAGTTACCCTAGTCCCATAGAAGTACTCCCTGACCCCAAGTGAGTTACCATACCCCCTTTATAAGTACTCCCTGACCCCAAGTGAGTTACCATAGACCCTTTATAAGTACTCCCAGACCCCAAGTGAGTTACCCTAGCCTTTTTATAAGTACACTCTGACTTCAAGTGAGTTATCCTAGCTCTTTTATATGTACTCTCTGACCGCAAGTCAGTTACCCTAGTTCCATATAAGTACTCTCCTGACCCCAAGTGAGTTACCATAGCCCCTTTATAAGTACTCCCTGACCCCAAGTGAGTTACCATAGCCCCTTTATAAGTACTACCAGACCCCAAGTGAGTTACCCTAGTCCCATAGAAGTACTCTCTGACCCCAAGTGAGTTACCATATCACCTTTATAAGCACTCCTGACCCCAAGTGAGTTATCCTAGCCCCTTTATATGTACTCTCTGACCGCAAGTCAGTTACCGTAGTCCCATAGAAGTACTCCCTGACCCCAAGTGAGTTACCCTAGTCCCATAGAAGTACTCTCTGACCCCAAGTGAGTTACCATATCACCTTTATAAGCACTCCTGACCCCAAGTGAGTTATCCTAGCCCCTTTATATGTACTCTCTGACCGCAAGTCAGTTACCCTAGTTCCATATAAGTACTCCCTGACCCCAAGTGAGTTACCAAAGCCCCTTTATAAGTACTACCAGACCACAAGTGAGTTACCCTAGTCCCTTATAAGTACTCCCTGACCCTAAGTGAGTTACCATAGCCTCTTTATAAGTACACCCTGACCCCAAGTGAGTTATCCTAGCCCCTTTATAAGTACACCCTGAACCCAAGTGAGTTATCCTAGCCCCTTTATATGTACTCTTTGACCCCAAGTGAGTTATCCTAGCCCCTTTTAAGTACTCCCTGACACCAAGTGAGTTACCATATCACCTTTATAAGCACTCCTGACCCCAAGTGAGTTATCCTAGCCCCTTATAAGTACTCCCTGACACCAAGTGAGTTACCCTAGCCCCGTTATAAGTACACCCTGACCCCAAGTGAGTTACCCTAGTCCCTTAAAAGTACTCCCTGACCCCAAGTGAGTTACCATAGCCCCTTTATAAGTACTACCTGACTCAAAGTGAGTTACCCTAGTTCCATATAAGTACTCCCTGACCCTAATTGAGTTACCATAGCCCTTTATAAGTACTCCCTGACCCCAAGTGAGTTACCCTAGTCCCTTATAAGTACTCCCTGACCCCAAGTGAGTTACCATAGCCCCTTTATAAGTACTACCAGACCCCAAGTGAGTTACCCTAGTCCCATAGAAGTACTCTCTGACCCCAAGTGAGTTACCATATCGCCTTTATAAGCACTCCTGACCCCAAGTGAGTTATCCTAGCCCCTTTATATGTACTCTCTGACCGCAAGTCAGTTACCCTAGTCCCATAGAAGTACTCCCTGACCCTAAGTGAGTTACCATAGCCCCTTTATAAGTACACCCTGACCCCAAGTGAGTTATCCTAGCCCCTTTATAAGTACACCCTGAACCCAAGTGAGTTATCCTAGCCCCTTTATATGTACTCTTTGACCCCAAGTGAGTTATCCTAGCCCCTTATAAGTACTCCCTGACACCATGTGAGTTACCATATCACCTTTATAAGCACTCCTGACCCCAAGTGAATTATCCTAGCCCCTTATAATTACTCCCTGACACCAAGTGAGTTACCCTAGCCCCTTTATAAGTACACCCTGACCCCAAGTGAGTTATCCTAGCCCCTTTATATGTACTCTCTGACCCCAAGTGAGTTACCATATCACCTTTATAAGCACGCTTGACCCCAAGTGAGTTATCCTAGCACCTTTATATGTACTCTGTGACAGCAAGTCAGTTACCCTTGTCCCATAGAAGTACTCCCTGACCCCAAGTGAGTCACCATAGCCCCTTTACAAGTTCTCCCTGACCCCAAGTGAGTTATCCTAGCCCCTTTATATGTACTATCTGACCGCAAGTGAGTTACCCTAGTCCCATCTAAGTACTCCCTAACCCCAAGTGAGTTACCCTAGTTCCATATAAGTACTCCCTGACCCCAAGTGAGTTACCAAAGCCCCTTTATAAGTACTACCAGACCCCAAGTGAGTTACCCTAGTCCCTTAAAAGTACTCCCTGACCCCAAGTGAGTTACCATAGCCCCTTTATAAGTACTCCCTGACCCCAAGTGAGTTACCCTAGTTCCATATAAGTACTCCCTGACCCCAAGTGAGTTACCATAGCCCCTTTATAAGTACTCCCTGACCCCAAGTGAGTTACCAAAGCCCCTTTATAAGTACTACCAGACCCGAAGTGAGTTACCCTAGTCCCTTATAAGTACTCCCTGACCCCAAGTGAGTTACCATAGCCCCTTTATAAGTACTCCCTGACCCCAAGTGAGTTACCATAGCCCCTTTATAAGTACTCCCTAACCCCAAGTGAGTTACCCTAGCTCCATATAAGTACTCCCTGACCCCAAGTGAGTTACCAGAGCCCCTTTATAAGTACTCCCTGACCCCAAGTGAGTTACCAAAGCCCCTTTATAAGTACTACCAGACCCCAAGTGAGTTACCCTAGTCCCTTATAAGTACTCCCTGACCCTAATTGAGTTACCATAGCCCTTTATAAGTACTACCAGACCCGAAGTGAGTTACCCTAGTCCCTTATAAGTACTCCCTGACCCCAAGTGAGTTACCATAGCCCCTTTATAAGTACTCCCTAACCCCAAGTGAGTTACCCTAGCTCCATATAAGTACTCCCTGACCCCAAGTGAGTTACCAGAGCCCCTTTATAAGTACTCCCTGACCCCAAGTGAGTTACCAAAGCCCCTTTATAAGTACTACCAGACCCCAAGTGAGTTACCCTAGTTCCATATAAGTACTCCCTGACCCCAAGTGAGTTACCAAAGCCCCTTTATAAGTACTACCAGACCCCAAGTGAGTTACCCTAATCCCTTATAAGTACTCCCTGACCCCAAGTGAGTTACCATAGCCCCTTTATAAGTACTCCCTGACCCCAAGTGAGTTACCCTAGTTCCATATAAGTACTCCCTAACCCCAAGTGAGTTACGCTAGTTCCATATAAGTACTCCCTGACCCCAAGTGAGTTACCATATCACCTTTATAAGCACTCCTGACCCCAAGTGAGTTACCCTAGTCCCTTATAAGTACTCCCTGACCCCAAGTGAGTTACCATAGCCCCTTTATATGTACTACCAGACCCCAAGTGAGTTACCCTAGTCCCATAGAAGTACTCTCTGACCCCAAGTGAGTTACCATATCGCCTTTATAAGCACTCCTGACCCCAAGTGAGTTATCCTAGCCCCTTTATATGTACTCTCTGACCGCAAGTCAGTTACCCTAGTCCCATAGAAGTACTCCCTGACCCCAAGTGAGTTACCATACCCCCTTTATAAGTACTCCCTGACCCCAAGTGAGTTACCATAGACCCTTTATAAGTACTCCCAGACCCCAAGTGAGTTACCCTAGTCCCTTATAAGTACTCCCTGACCCCAAGTGAGTTACCCTAGTTCCTTATAAGTACTCCCTGACCCCAAGTGAGTTACCATAGCCCCTTTATAAGTACTACCAGACCCCAAGTGAGTTACCCTAGTCCCATAGAAGTACTCTCTGACCCCAAGAGAGTTACCATATCACCTTTATAAGCACTCCTGACCCCAAGTGAGTTATCCTAGCCCCTTTATATGTACTCTCTGACCGCAAGTCAGTTACCCTAGTCCCATAGAAGTACTCCCTGACCCCAAGTGAGTTACCCTAGTCCCATAGAAGTACTCTCTGACCCCAAGTGAGTTACCATATCGCCTTTATAAGCACTCCTGACCCCAAGTGAGTTATCCTAGCCCCTTTATATGTACTCTCTGACCGCAAGTCAGTTACCCTAGTCCCATAGAAGTACTCCCTGACCCCAAGTGAGTTACCATACCCCCTTTATAAGTACTCCCTGACCCCAAGTGAGTTACCATAGACCCTTTATAAGTACTCCCAGACCCCAAGTGAGTTATCCTAGTCCCTTATAAGTACTCCCTGACCCCAAGTGAGTTACCCTAGTTCCTTATAAGTACTCCCTGACCCCAAGTGAGTTACCATAGCCCCTTTATAAGTACTACCAGACCCCAAGTGAGTTACCCTAGTCCCATAGAAGTACTCTCTGACCCCAAGAGAGTTACCATATCACCTTTATAAGCACTCCTGACCCCAAGTGAGTTATCCTAGCCCCTTTATATGTACTCTCTGACCGCAAGTCAGTTACCCTAGTTCCATATAAGTACTCCCTGACCCCAAGTGAGTTACCAAAGCCCCTTTATAAGTACTACCAGACCCCAAGTGAGTTACCCTAGTCCCTTATAAGTACTCCCTGACCCTAAGTGAGTTACCATAGCCTCTTTATAAGTACACCCTGACCCCAAGTGAGTTATCCTAGCCCCTTTATAAGTACACCCTGAACCCAAGTGAGTTATCCTAGCCCCTTTATATGTACTCGCTGACCGCAAGTCAGTTACCCTAGTTCCATATAAGTACTCCCTGACACCAAGTGAGATACCAAAGCCCCTTTATAAGTACTACCAGACCCCAAGTGAGTTACCCTAGTCCCTTATAAGTACTCCCTGACCCTAAGTGAGTTACCATAGCCCCTTTATAAGTACACCCTGACCCCAAGTGAGTTATCCTAGCCCCTTTATAAGTACACCCTGAACCCAAGTGAGTTATCCTAGCCCCTTTATATGTACTCTTTGACCCCAAGTGAGTTATCCTAGCCCCTTATAAGTACTCCCTGACACCATGTGAGTTACCATATCACCTTTATAAGCACTCCTGACCCCAAGTGAATTATCCTAGCCCCTTATAATTACTCCCTGACACCAAGTGAGTTACCCTAGCCCCTTTATAAGTACACCCTGACCCCAAGTGAGTTATCCTAGCCCCTTTATATGTACTCTCTGACCCCAAGTGAGTTACCATATCACCTTTATAAGCACGCTTGACCCCAAGTGAGTTATCCTAGCACCTTTATATGTACTCTGTGACAGCAAGTCAGTTACCCTTGTCCCATAGAAGTACTCCCTGACCCCAAGTGAGTCACCATAGCCCCTTTACAAGTTCTCCCTGACCCCAAGTGAGTTATCCTAGCCCCTTTATATGTACTATCTGACCGCAAGTGAGTTACCCTAGTCCCATCTAAGTACTCCCTAACCCCAAGTGAGTTACCCTAGTTCCATATAAGTACTCCCTGACCCCAAGTGAGTTACCAAAGCCCCTTTATAAGTACTACCAGACCCCAAGTGAGTTACCCTAGTCCCTTAAAAGTACTCCCTGACCCCAAGTGAGTTACCATAGCCCCTTTATAAGTACTCCCTGACCCCAAGTGAGTTACCCTAGTCCCTTATAAGTACTCCCTGACCCCAAGTGAGTTACCATAGCCCCTTTATAAGTACTACCAGACCCCAAGTGAGTTACCCTAGTCCCATAGAAGTACTCTCTGACCCCAAGTGAGTTACCATATCGCCTTTATAAGCACTCCTGACCCCAAGTGAGTTATCCTAGCCCCTTTATATGTACTCTCTGACCGCAAGTCAGTTACCCTAGTCCCATAGAAGTACTCCCTGACCCTAAGTGAGTTACCATAGCCCCTTTATAAGTACACCCTGACCCCAAGTGAGTTATCCTAGCCCCTTTATAAGTACACCCTGAACCCAAGTGAGTTATCCTAGCCCCTTTATATGTACTCTTTGACCCCAAGTGAGTTATCCTAGCCCCTTATAAGTACTCCCTGACACCATGTGAGTTACCATATCACCTTTATAAGCACTCCTGACCCCAAGTGAATTATCCTAGCCCCTTATAATTACTCCCTGACACCAAGTGAGTTACCCTAGCCCCTTTATAAGTACACCCTGACCCCAAGTGAGTTATCCTAGCCCCTTTATATGTACTCTCTGACCCCAAGTGAGTTACCATATCACCTTTATAAGCACGCTTGACCCCAAGTGAGTTATCCTAGCACCTTTATATGTACTCTGTGACAGCAAGTCAGTTACCCTTGTCCCATAGAAGTACTCCCTGACCCCAAGTGAGTCACCATAGCCCCTTTACAAGTTCTCCCTGACCCCAAGTGAGTTATCCTAGCCCCTTTATATGTACTATCTGACCGCAAGTGAGTTACCCTAGTCCCATCTAAGTACTCCCTAACCCCAAGTGAGTTACCCTAGTTCCATATAAGTACTCCCTGACCCCAAGTGAGTTACCAAAGCCCCTTTATAAGTACTACCAGACCCCAAGTGAGTTACCCTAGTCCCTTAAAAGTACTCCCTGACCCCAAGTGAGTTACCATAGCCCCTTTATAAGTACTCCCTGACCCCAAGTGAGTTACCCTAGTTCCATATAAGTACTCCCTGACCCCAAGTGAGTTACCATAGCCCCTTTATAAGTACTCCCTGACCCCAAGTGAGTTACCAAAGCCCCTTTATAAGTACTACCAGACCCGAAGTGAGTTACCCTAGTCCCTTATAAGTACTCCCTGACCCCAAGTGAGTTACCATAGCCCCTTTATAAGTACTCCCTGACCCCAAGTGAGTTACCATAGCCCCTTTATAAGTACTCCCTAACCCCAAGTGAGTTACCCTAGCTCCATATAAGTACTCCCTGACCCCAAGTGAGTTACCAGAGCCCCTTTATAAGTACTCCCTGACCCCAAGTGAGTTACCAAAGCCCCTTTATAAGTACTACCAGACCCCAAGTGAGTTACCCTAGTCCCTTATAAGTACTCCCTGACCCTAATTGAGTTACCATAGCCCTTTATAAGTACTACCAGACCCGAAGTGAGTTACCCTAGTCCCTTATAAGTACTCCCTGACCCCAAGTGAGTTACCATAGCCCCTTTATAAGTACTCCCTAACCCCAAGTGAGTTACCCTAGCTCCATATAAGTACTCCCTGACCCCAAGTGAGTTACCAGAGCCCCTTTATAAGTACTCCCTGACCCCAAGTGAGTTACCAAAGCCCCTTTATAAGTACTACCAGACCCCAAGTGAGTTACCCTAGTTCCATATAAGTACTCCCTGACCCCAAGTGAGTTACCAAAGCCCCTTTATAAGTACTACCAGACCCCAAGTGAGTTACCCTAATCCCTTATAAGTACTCCCTGACCCCAAGTGAGTTACCATAGCCCCTTTATAAGTACTCCCTGACCCCAAGTGAGTTACCCTAGTTCCATATAAGTACTCCCTAACCCCAAGTGAGTTACGCTAGTTCCATATAAGTACTCCCTGACCCCAAGTGAGTTACCATATCACCTTTATAAGCACTCCTGACCCCAAGTGAGTTACCCTAGTCCCTTATAAGTACTCCCTGACCCCAAGTGAGTTACCATAGCCCCTTTATATGTACTACCAGACCCCAAGTGAGTTACCCTAGTCCCATAGAAGTACTCTCTGACCCCAAGTGAGTTACCATATCGCCTTTATAAGCACTCCTGACCCCAAGTGAGTTATCCTAGCCCCTTTATATGTACTCTCTGACCGCAAGTCAGTTACCCTAGTCCCATAGAAGTACTCCCTGACCCCAAGTGAGTTACCATACCCCCTTTATAAGTACTCCCTGACCCCAAGTGAGTTACCATAGACCCTTTATAAGTACTCCCAGACCCCAAGTGAGTTACCCTAGTCCCTTATAAGTACTCCCTGACCCCAAGTGAGTTACCCTAGTTCCTTATAAGTACTCCCTGACCCCAAGTGAGTTACCATAGCCCCTTTATAAGTACTACCAGACCCCAAGTGAGTTACCCTAGTCCCATAGAAGTACTCTCTGACCCCAAGAGAGTTACCATATCACCTTTATAAGCACTCCTGACCCCAAGTGAGTTATCCTAGCCCCTTTATATGTACTCTCTGACCGCAAGTCAGTTACCCTAGTCCCATAGAAGTACTCCCTGACCCCAAGTGAGTTACCCTAGTCCCATAGAAGTACTCTCTGACCCCAAGTGAGTTACCATATCGCCTTTATAAGCACTCCTGACCCCAAGTGAGTTATCCTAGCCCCTTTATATGTACTCTCTGACCGCAAGTCAGTTACCCTAGTCCCATAGAAGTACTCCCTGACCCCAAGTGAGTTACCATACCCCCTTTATAAGTACTCCCTGACCCCAAGTGAGTTACCATAGACCCTTTATAAGTACTCCCAGACCCCAAGTGAGTTACCCTAGTCCCTTATAAGTACTCCCTGACCCCAAGTGAGTTACCCTAGTTCCTTATAAGTACTCCCTGACCCCAAGTGAGTTACCATAGCCCCTTTATAAGTACTACCAGACCCCAAGTGAGTTACCCTAGTCCCATAGAAGTACTCTCTGACCCCAAGAGAGTTACCATATCACCTTTATAAGCACTCCTGACCCCAAGTGAGTTATCCTAGCCCCTTTATATGTACTCTCTGACCGCAAGTCAGTTACCCTAGTTCCATATAAGTACTCCCTGACCCCAAGTGAGTTACCAAAGCCCCTTTATAAGTACTACCAGACCCCAAGTGAGTTACCCTAGTCCCTTATAAGTACTCCCTGACCCTAAGTGAGTTACCATAGCCTCTTTATAAGTACACCCTGACCCCAAGTGAGTTATCCTAGCCCCTTTATAAGTACACCCTGAACCCAAGTGAGTTATCCTAGCCCCTTTATATGTACTCGCTGACCGCAAGTCAGTTACCCTAGTTCCATATAAGTACTCCCTGACACCAAGTGAGATACCAAAGCCCCTTTATAAGTACTACCAGACCCCAAGTGAGTTACCCTAGTCCCTTATAAGTACTCCCTGACCCTAAGTGAGTTACCATAGCCCCTTTATAAGTACACCCTGACCCCAAGTGAGTTATCCTAGCCCCTTTATAAGTACACCCTGAACCCAAGTGAGTTATCCTAGCCCCTTTATATGTACTCTTTGACCCCAAGTGAGTTATCCTAGCCCCTTATAAGTACTCCCTGACACCATGTGAGTTACCATATCACCTTTATAAGCACTCCTGACCCCAAGTGAATTATCCTAGCCCCTTATAATTACTCCCTGACACCAAGTGAGTTACCCTAGCCCCTTTATAAGTACACCCTGACCCCAAGTGAGTTATCCTAGCCCCTTTATATGTACTCTCTGACCCCAAGTGAGTTACCATATCACCTTTATAAGCACGCTTGACCCCAAGTGAGTTATCCTAGCACCTTTATATGTACTCTGTGACAGCAAGTCAGTTACCCTTGTCCCATAGAAGTACTCCCTGACCCCAAGTGAGTCACCATAGCCCCTTTACAAGTTCTCCCTGACCCCAAGTGAGTTATCCTAGCCCCTTTATATGTACTATCTGACCGCAAGTGAGTTACCCTAGTCCCATCTAAGTACTCCCTAACCCCAAGTGAGTTACCCTAGTTCCATATAAGTACTCCCTGACCCCAAGTGAGTTACCAAAGCCCCTTTATAAGTACTACCAGACCCCAAGTGAGTTACCCTAGTCCCTTAAAAGTACTCCCTGACCCCAAGTGAGTTACCATAGCCCCTTTATAAGTACTCCCTGACCCCAAGTGAGTTACCCTAGTTCCATATAAGTACTCCCTGACCCCAAGTGAGTTACCATAGCCCCTTTATAAGTACTCCCTGACCCCAAGTGAGTTACCAAAGCCCCTTTATAAGTACTACCAGACCCGAAGTGAGTTACCCTAGTCCCTTATAAGTACTCCCTGACCCCAAGTGAGTTACCATAGCCCCTTTATAAGTACTCCCTGACCCCAAGTGAGTTACCCTAGTTCCATATAAGTACTCCCTGACCCCAAGTGAGTTACCATAGCCCCTTTATAAGTACTCCCTGACCCCAAGTGAGTTACCAAAGCCCCTTTATAAGTACTACCAGACCCGAAGTGAGTTACCCTAGTCCCTTATAAGTACTCCCTGACCCCAAGTGAGTTACCATAGCCCCTTTATAAGTACTCCCTAACCCCAAGTGAGTTACCCTAGCTCCATATAAGTACTCCCTGACCCCAAGTGAGTTACCAGAGCCCCTTTATAAGTACTCCCTGACCCCAAGTGAGTTACCAAAGCCCCTTTATAAGTACTACCAGACCCCAAGTGAGTTACCCTAGTCCCTTATAAGTACTCCCTGACCCTAATTGAGTTACCATAGCCCTTTATAAGTACTACCAGACCCGAAGTGAGTTACCCTAGTCCCTTATAAGTACTCCCTGACCCCAAGTGAGTTACCATAGCCCCTTTATAAGTACTCCCTAACCCCAAGTGAGTTACCCTAGCTCCATATAAGTACTCCCTGACCCCAAGTGAGTTACCAGAGCCCCTTTATAAGTACTCCCTGACCCCAAGTGAGTTACCAAAGCCCCTTTATAAGTACTACCAGACCCCAAGTGAGTTACCCTAGTTCCATATAAGTACTCCCTGACCCCAAGTGAGTTACCAAAGCCCCTTTATAAGTACTACCAGACCCCAAGTGAGTTACCCTAATCCCTTATAAGTACTCCCTGACCCCAAGTGAGTTACCATAGCCCCTTTATAAGTACTCCCTGACCCCAAGTGAGTTACCCTAGTTCCATATAAGTACTCCCTAACCCCAAGTGAGTTACGCTAGTTCCATATAAGTACTCCCTGACCCCAAGTGAGTTACCATAGCCCCTTTATAAGTACTCCCTAACTACAAGTGAGTTACCCTAGTTCCATATAAGTACTCCCTGACCCCAAGTGAGTTACCAGAGCCCCTTTATAAGTACTCCCTGACCCCAAGTGAGTTACCAAAGCCCCTTTATAAGTACTACCAGACCCCAAGTTAGTTACCCTAGTCCCTTATAAGTACTCCCTGACCCTAAGTGAGTTACCATAGCCCATTTATAAGTACTCCCTGACCCCAAGTGAGTTACCATAGCCCCTTTATAAGTACTCCCTCACCCCAAGTGAGTTGCGCTAGTACCATATAAGTACTCCCTGACCCCAAGTGAGTTACCATAGCCCCTTTATAAGTACTCCCTGACCCCAAGTGAGTTACCAAAGCCCCTTTATAAGTACTCCCTGACCCCAAGTGAGTTACCAAAGCCCCTTTATATGTACTCTCTGACCGCAAGTGAGTTACCCTAGTCCCATAGAAGTACTCTCTGACCCCAAGTGAGTTACCATATCACCTTTATAAGCACTCCTGACCCCAAGTGAGTTATCCTAGCCCCTTTATATGTACTCTCTGACCGCAAGTGAGTTATCCTAGCCCCTTTATATGTACTCTCTGACCGCAAGTGAGTTACCCTAGTCCCATAGAAGTACTCTCTGACCCCAAGTGAGTTACCATATCACCTTTATAAGCACTCCTGACCCCAAGTGAGTTATCCTAGCCCCTTCATTTGTACTCTCTGACCGCAAGTCAGTTACCCTAGTCCCTTATAAGTACCCTCTGACCACAAGTGAGTTACCCCAGCCCCTTTATAAGTACACCCTGGCCCCAAGTAAGTTACCCTAGTCCCATAGAAGTACTTCCTGGCCCCAAGTGAGTTACCATAGCCCCTTATAAGTACTCCCTGACACCAAGTGAGTTACCCTAGTCCCTTAAAAGTACTCCCTGACCCCAAGTGAGTTACCCTAGTCCCTTAAAAGTACTCCCTGACCCCAAGTGAGTTACCATAGCCCCTTTATAAGTACTACCTGACCCCAAGTGAGTTACCCTAGTTCCATATAAGTACTCCCTGACCCCAAGTGAGTTACCAATGCCCCTTTATAAGTACTACCAGACCCCAAGTGAGTTACCCTAGTCCCTTATAAGTACTCCCTGACCCTAATTGAGTTACCATAGCCCTTTATAAGTACTCCCTGACCCCAAGTGAGTTACCATAGCCCCTTTATAAGTACACCCTGACCCCAAGTGAGTTATCCTAGCCCCTTTATAAGTACACCCTGAACCCAAGTGAGTTATCCTAGCCCCTTTATATGTACTCTTTGACCCCAAGTGAGTTATCCTAGCCCCTTATAAATACTCCCTGACACCATGTGAGTTACCATATCACCTTTATAAGCACTCCTGACCCCAAGTGAATTATCCTAGCCCCTTATAAGTACTCCCTGACACCAAGTGAGTTACCCTAGCCCCTTTATAAGTACACCCTGACCCCAAGTGAGTTATCCTAGCCCCTTTATATGTACTCTCTGACCGCAAGTGAGTTATCCTAGCCCCTTTATATGTACTCTCTGACCGCAAGTGAGTTACCCTAGTCCCATAGAAGTACTCTCTGACCCCAAGTGAGTTACCATATCACCTTTATAAGCACTCCTTACCCCAAGTGAGTTATCCTAGCCCCTTCATATGTACTCTCTGACCGCAAGTCAGTTACCCTAGTCCTTTATATGTACTCTCTGACCGCAAGTGAGTTACCCCAGCCCCTTTATAAGTACACCCTGGCCCCAAGTGAGTTACCCTAGTCCCATAGAAGTACTTCCTGGCCCCAAGTGAGTTACCATATCAACTTTATAAGCACTCTTGACCCCAAGTGAGTTATCCTAGCCCCTTTATATGTACTCTGTGACAGCAAGTCAGTTACCCTTGTCCCATAGAAGTACTCCCTGACCCCAAGTGAGTTACCATAGCCCCTTTATAAGTTCTCCCTGACCCCAAGTGAGTTATCCTAGCCCCTTTATATGTACTATCTGACCGCTAGTGAGTTACCCTAGTCCCATCTAAGTACTCCCTGACCCCAAGTGAGTTACCAAAGCCCCTTTATAAGTACTACCAGACCCCAAGCGAGTTACCCTAGTCCCTTAAAAGTACTCCCTGACCCCAAGTGAGTTACCATAGCCCCTTTATAAGTACTCCCTGACCCCAAGTGAGTTACCATAGCCCCTTTATAACTACTCCCTGACCCCAACTGAGTTACCAAAGCCCCTTTATAAGTACTACCAGACCCCAAGTGAGTTACCCTAGTCCCTTATAAGTACTCCCTGACCCCAAGTGAGTTACCATAGCCCCTTTATAAGTACTCCCTCACCCCAAGTGAGTTACGCTAGTTCCATATAAGTACTCCCTGACCCCAAGTGAGTTACCATAGCCCCTTTATAAGTACTCCCTGACCCTAAGTGAGTTACCAAAGCCCCTTTATAAGTACTCCCTGACCCCATGTGAGTTACCAAAATCCCTTTATATGTACTCTCTGACCGCAAGTGAGTTACCCTAGTCCCATAGAAGTACTCTCTGACCCCAAGTGAGTTACCATATCACCTTTATAAGCACTCCTGACCCCAAGTGAGTTATCCTAACCCCTTTATATGTACTCCCAGATTCCAAGTGAGTTACCCTAGCAGCTTTATATGTACTCCCTGACCCCAAGTGAGTTATCCTAGCCCCTTTATATGTACTCTCTGACCGCTAGTGAGTTACCCTAGTCCCATAGTAGTACTCCCTACCTCAAGTGAGTTACCATATCCCCTATATAAGTACTCCCTGACCCCAAGTGAGTTTCCCTATCCCCTATATATGTACTCTCTGACCGCAAGTGAGTTACCCTAGTCCCATATAAGTACTCCCTGACCCCAAGTGAGTTATCCTAGCCCCTTTATATGTACCCTCTGACCGCAAGTGAGTTACCCTAGTCCATATATGTACTCCCTGACCCCAAGTGAGTTACCATAGCCCCTTTATAAGTATATCCCTGACCCCAAGAGAGTTACCAAAGCCCATTTATAAGTACTCCCAGACCCCAAGTGAGTTACTCTAGTCCCTTATAAGTACTCCCTGACCCCAAGTGAGTTACCATAGCCCTTTTATAATTACTCCCTGACCCCAAGTAAGTTATCCTAGCCCCTTTATATGTACTCTCTGACCGCAAGTGAGTTACCCTAGTCCCATAGAAGTACTCTCTGACCCCAAGTGAGTTACCATATCACCTTTATAAGCACTCCTGACCCCAAGTGAGTTACCCTAGCCCCTTTATATGTACTCTCTGACCACAAGTCAGTTACCCTAGTCCCATAGAAGTACTCCCTGACCCCAAGTGAGTTACCATAGCCCCTTTATAAGTACACCCTGGCCCCAAGTAAGTTACCCTAGTCCCATAGAAGTACTTCCTGGCCCCAAGTGAGTTACCATAGCCCCTTATAAGTACTCCCTGACACCAAGTGAGTTACCCTAGTCCCTTAAAAGTACTCCCTGACCCCAAGTGAGTTACCCTAGTCCCTTAAAAGTACTCCCTGACCCCAAGTGAGTTACCATAGCCCCTTTATAAGTACTACCTGACCCCAAGTGAGTTACCCTAGTTCCATATAAGTACTCCCTGACCCCAAGTGAGTTACCAATGCCCCTTTATAAGTACTACCAGACCCCAAGTGAGTTACCCTAGTCCCTTATAAGTACTCCCTGACCCTAATTGAGTTACCATAGCCCTTTATAAGTACTCCCTGACCCCAAGTGAGTTACCATAGCCCCTTTATAAGTACACCCTGACCCCAAGTGAGTTATCCTAGCCCCTTTATAAGTACACCCTGAACCCAAGTGAGTTATCCTAGCCCCTTTATATGTACTCTTTGACCCCAAGTGAGTTATCCTAGCCCCTTATAAATACTCCCTGACACCATGTGAGTTACCATATCACCTTTATAAGCACTCCTGACCCCAAGTGAATTATCCTAGCCCCTTATAAGTACTCCCTGACACCAAGTGAGTTACCCTAGCCCCTTTATAAGTACACCCTGACCCCAAGTGAGTTATCCTAGCCCCTTTATATGTACTCTCTGACCGCAAGTGAGTTATCCTAGCCCCTTTATATGTACTCTCTGACCGCAAGTGAGTTACCCTAGTCCCATAGAAGTACTCTCTGACCCCAAGTGAGTTACCATATCACCTTTATAAGCACTCCTTACCCCAAGTGAGTTATCCTAGCCCCTTCATATGTACTCTCTGACCGCAAGTCAGTTACCCTAGTCCTTTATATGTACTCTCTGACCGCAAGTGAGTTACCCCAGCCCCTTTATAAGTACACCCTGGCCCCAAGTGAGTTACCCTAGTCCCATAGAAGTACTTCCTGGCCCCAAGTGAGTTACCATATCAACTTTATAAGCACTCTTGACCCCAAGTGAGTTATCCTAGCCCCTTTATATGTACTCTGTGACAGCAAGTCAGTTACCCTTGTCCCATAGAAGTACTCCCTGACCCCAAGTGAGTTACCATAGCCCCTTTATAAGTTCTCCCTGACCCCAAGTGAGTTATCCTAGCCCCTTTATATGTACTATCTGACCGCTAGTGAGTTACCCTAGTCCCATCTAAGTACTCCCTGACCCAAGTGAGTTACCAAAGCCCCTTTATAAGTACTACCAGACCCCAAGCGAGTTACCCTAGTCCCTTAAAAGTACTCCCTGACCCCAAGTGAGTTACCATAGCCCCTTTATAAGTACTCCCTGACCCCAAGTGAGTTACCATAGCCCCTTTATAACTACTCCCTGACCCCAACTGAGTTACCAAAGCCCCTTATAAGTACTACCAGACCCCAAGTGAGTTACCCTAGTCCCTTATAAGTACTCCCTGACCCCAAGTGAGTTACCATAGCCCCTTTATAAGTACTCCCTCACCCCAAGTGAGTTACGCTAGTTCCATATAAGTACTCCCTGACCCCAAGTGAGTTACCATAGCCCCTTTATAAGTACTCCCTGACCCTAAGTGAGTTACCAAAGCCCCTTTATAAGTACTCCCTGACCCCATGTGAGTTACCAAAATCCCTTTATATGTACTCTCTGACCGCAAGTGAGTTACCCTAGTCCCATAGAAGTACTCTCTGACCCCAAGTGAGTTACCATATCACCTTTATAAGCACTCCTGACCCCAAGTGAGTTATCCTAGCCCCTTTATATGTACTCTCTGACCGCAAGTCAGATACCCTAGTCCCATAGAAGTACTCCCTGACCCCAAGTGAGTTACCAAAGCCCCTGTATAAGTACTACCAGACCCCAAGTGAGTTACCCTAGTCCCTTATAAGTACTCCCTGACCCTAAGTGAGTTACCATAGCCCCTTTATAAGTACACCCTGACCCCAAGTGAGTTATCCTAGCCCCTTTATAAGTACACCCTGAACCCAAGTGAGTTATCCTAGCCCCTTTATATGTACTCTTTGACCCCAAGTGAGTTATCCTAGCCCCTTATAAGTACTCCCTGACACTAAGTGAGTTACCCTAGCCCCTTTATAAGTACACCCTGACCCCAAGTGAGTTATCCTAGCCCCTTTATATGTACTCTCTGACCGCAAGTGAGTTATCCTAGCCCCTTTATATGTACTCTGTGACAGCAAGTCAGTTACCCTTGTCCCATAGAAGTACTCCCTGACCCCAAGTGAGTTATCCTAGCCCCTTATAAATACTCCCTGACACCATGTGAGTTACCATATCACCTTTATAAGCACTCCTGACCCCAAGTGAATTATCCTAGCCCCTTATAAAGTACTCCCTGACACCAAGTGAGTTACCCTAGCCCCTTTATAAGTACACCCTGACCCCAAGTGAGTTATCCTAGCCCCTTTATAAGTACACCCTTAACCCAAGTGAGTTATCCTAGCCCCTTTATATGTACTCTCTGACCGCAAGTGAGTTACCCTAGTCCCATAGAAGTACTCTCTGACCCCAAGTGAGTTACCATTTCACCTTTATAAGCACTCCTGACCCCAAGTGAGTTACCCTAGCCCCTTTATATGTACTCTCTGACCACAAGTCAGTTACCCTAGTCCCATAGAAGTACTCCCTGACCCCAAGTGAGTTACCATAGCCCCTATATAAGTACTCCCTGACCCCAAGTGAGTTACCCTAGTCCCATAGAAGTACTCTCTGACCCCAAGTGAGTTACCATATCACCTTTAAAGTACTCTCTGACCCCAAGTGAGTTACCCCAGCCCCTTTATAAGTACACCCTGGCCTCAAGTGAGTTATCCTAACCCCTTTATATGTACTCCCAGATTCCAAGTGAGTTACCCTAGCAGCTTTATATGTACTCCCTGACCCCAAGTGAGTTATCCTAGCCCCTTTATATGTACTCTCTGACCGCTAGTGAGTTACCCTAGTCCCATAGTAGTACTCCCTACCTCAAGTGAGTTACCATATCCCCTATATAAGTACTCCCTGACCCCAAGTGAGTTTCCCTATCCCCTATATATGTACTCTCTGACCGCAAGTGAGTTACCCTAGTCCCATATAAGTACTCCCTGACCCCAAGTGAGTTATCCTAGCCCCTTTATATGTACCCTCTGACCGCAAGTGAGTTACCCTAGTCCATATATGTACTCCCTGACCCCAAGTGAGTTACCATAGCCCCTTTATAAGTATATCCCTGACCCCAAGAGAGTTACCAAAGCCCATTTATAAGTACTCCCAGACCCCAAGTGAGTTACTCTAGTCCCTTATAAGTACTCCCTGACCCCAAGTGAGTTACCATAGCCCTTTTATAATTACTCCCTGACCCCAAGTAAGTTATCCTAGCCCCTTTACCCCAAGTAAGTTATCCTAGCCCCTTTATATGTACTCTCTGACCGCAAGTGAGTTAACCCTAGTCCCATAGAAGTACTCTCTGACCCCAAGTGAGTTACCATATCACCTTTTTAAGCACTCCTGACCCCAAGTGAGTTACCCTAGCCCCTTTATATGTACTCTCTGACCACAAGTCAGTTACCCTAGTCCCATAGAAGTACTCCCTGACCCCAAGTGAGTTACCATAGCCCCTTTATAAGTACTCCGTGACCCCAAGTGAGTTACCGTAGTCCCATAGAAGTACTCTCTGACCCCAAGTGAGTTACCATATCACCTTTAAAGTACTCTCTGACCCCAAGTGAGTTACCCCAGCCCCTTTATAAGTACACCCTGGCCTCAAGTGAGTTATCCTAACCCCTTTATATGTACTACCCAGACTCCAAGTGAGTTACCCTAGCAGCTTTATATGTACTCCCCTGACCCCAAGTGAGTTATCCTAGCCCCTTTATATGTACTCTCTGACCGCTAGTGAGTTGCCCTAGTCCCATAGTAGTACTCCCTACCTCAAGTGAGTTACCATATCCCCTATATAAGTACTCCCTGACCCCAAGTGAGTTTCCCTATCCCCTATATATGTACTCTCTGACCGCAAGTGAGTTACCCTAGTCCCATATAAGTACTCCCTGACCCCAAGTGAGTTATCCTAGCCCCTTTATATGTAACCCTCTGACCAAAAGTGAGTTACCCTAGTCCATATATGTAATCCCTGACCCCAAGTGAGTTACCATAGCCCCTTTATAAGTATATCCCTGACCCCAAGTGAGTTACCAAAGCCCCTTTATAAGTACTCCCAGATCCGAATTGAGTTACTCTAGTCCCTTATAAGTACTCCCCTGACACCAAGTGAGTAACCCTAGCCCCTTTATAAAGTACACCATGACCCAAGTGAGTTATCCTAGCCCCTTTATAAGTACACTCTGACCGCAAGTGAGTTTACCCTAGTCTCATAGAAGTACTCTCTGACCCCAAGTGAGTTACCACATCACCTTATTAAGCACCTCCCTGACCCAAGTGAGTTATCCTAGCCCCTTTATATGTACCTCTCTGACCGCAAATGAGTTACCCTAGTCCCATAGAATTACTCCCTGACCCAAATTGAGTTACCATAGCCCCTTTATAAGTACTACCCTGACCCCAAGTGAGTTATCCTAGCCCCTTTATATGTACTCTCTGACCCCAAGTGAGTTACCCTAGTCCCGTATTAGCACTCCCTGACCCCAAGTGAGTTATCCTAGCCCTTTTATATTGTACTCTCTGACCGCAAGTGAGTTACCCTAGTCCCATAGTAGTACTTCCCTACCCCAAGTGAGTTACCATATCCCCCTATATAAGTACTACCAGACCCCATGTGAGTTACCCTAGTCCCTTAAAAGTACTCCCTGACCCCAAGTGAGTTACCATAGCACCTTTATAAGTACTCCCCTGACCTCAAGTGAGTTAACCTAGTTCCATATATGTACTCCCTGACCCCAAGTGAGTTACCATAGCCCCTTTATAAGTACTCCCTGACCCCAAGTGAGTTACCAAAAGCCCCTTTATAAGTAATCCCTGACCCCAAGTGAGTTACCATAGCCCCTTTATAAGTACTACCAGACACCAAGTGAGTTACCCTAGTCCCATATAAGTACTTCCCTGACACCAAGTGAGGTACCCTAGCCCCATTATAAGTACAACCTTAACCCCAAGTGAGTTATCCTAGCTCCTTTATATGGACTCTCTGACCGCAAGTGAGTTACCTAGTCCCATAGAAGTACTCTCTGACCCCAAGTGAGTTACCATATCACCTTTATATGCACTCCTGACCCCAAGTGAGTTACCCTAGCCCCTTTTTTGTACTCTCTGACACACAAGTCAGTTACCCTAGTCCCATAGAAGTACTCCCTGACCCCAAGTGAGTTACCATAGCCCCTTTATAAGTACTCCCCTGACCCCAAGTGAGTTACCCTAGTCCCATAGAAGTACTCTCTGACCCCAAGTGAGTTACCATATCACCTTTAAAGTACTCTCTGACCCCAAGTGAGTTACCCCAGCCCCTTTATAAGTACACCCCTGGCCTCAAGTGACTTATCCTAACCCCTTTATATGTACTCCAGATTCCAAGTGAGTTACCCTAGCAGCTTTATATGTACTCCTTCCCCTGACCCCAAGTGAGGTTATCCTAGCCCCTTTATATGTACTCTCTGACCGCTAGTGAGTTACCCTAGTCCATAGTAGTACTCCCTACCTCAAGTGAGTTACCATATCCCCTATATAAGTACTCCCTGACCCCAAGTGAGTTTCCCTATCCCCTATATATGTACTCTCTGACCGCAAGTGAGTTACCCTAGTCCCATATAAGTACTCCCTGACCCCAAGTGAGTTATCCTAGCCCCTTTATATGTACCCTCTGACCGCAAGTGAGTTACCCTAGTCCATATATGTACTCCCTGACCCAAGTGAGTTACCATAGCCCCTTTATAAGTATATCCACTGACCCCAAGAGAGTTACCAAAGCCCATTTATAAGTACTCCCAGACCCCAAGTGAGTTACTCTAGTCCCTTATAAGTACTCCCTGACCCCAAGTGAGTTACCAAAGCCCTTTATAAGTACTACCAGATCCCAAGTGAGTTACCATAGCCCCTTATAAGTACTACCCTGACCCCAAGTGATTTTACCAAAG